>NW_006988852.1:0-1065 GCF_000164805.1 Carlito syrichta
TGTTTGTTTCAAATGACAGCCGTTATCACTGGAGGTACCCATTCATTAGTATGCCATATAGCATGGATGGGGTCTTCCCTGTTTAGCCTTGTAGTATACGGTAGTGGATTGAGACCCCAGTCACTAATAGTTAATCTTTCATGGGGTATAAAATAGTCCACTTTAGAGTTATAAATACAATCTCTCTACTTTGGATATCCGGTACAACGTTGAATAAACAACCAGTCTTTTTCAGTGTTATTGAAAGAATAAACAGGCATATTGAATGGTGGTAAAGTTTGTGTGGCTAAACTAGGATCAGTTCTTCCGGGCATTAGAATTTCAATCCACCAGTTCTCTCTGTGATTACTCTGTGTCAGACTATCAGTAAGCAATGTTTTAAGAGAAGACATACGACAAAACTCCTTATAATAATTAAAGTTAGAATTATCATAAAAACAAATAGGAGGTGAACAAGAACTGCCTTCAAAGGCATAGTTGTTATTATTTTTATTATTTTTATTTTTATTTTTGAATTGGAGTCTCACTCTGTCGCCCATAAAGGAGTGCAGTGACCACTCACAGCCATCATAGCCTCGACCTGCTGGGCTCTGGCGATCCTTCCACCTCAGCCTTCCAAGTAGCCGGAATTACAGGCATGCACTACCATGCCAGGCTGATTTTTTGATTTATTGTAGAGATGAGGTCTCGCTGCTCAGACGGGTCTCGAATCCACGGGCTCAGGCAATCCACTCACCCCAGTCTCCCAAAGGCACGGGATTACAGGCTGAGCCACCGAGCCCAGCTTATTGTTGTTGTTTTTAAATTAATTAATTAATTATTTCAATAATCAATATTTTTTTATTATGATGTTGTGAGGTACAGTTAGGGGTTAGGAATACAAATACATTTCATTCAGGCACCCTATTGATTAGAGGTGCTTCCCCATCCCCAGACAGATATTTGCTCGTTAATCCCATCTCCCTCCGCCCCATAATTTCCCACTACTGTCAGTCATTTTCTTATAGTATTAGATTGGATGTTCAAGGTCCATTATATGAGTGAGAACATGTGATACTCGAACCT
>NW_006988853.1:0-687 GCF_000164805.1 Carlito syrichta
AATAGAAAAATATTTTTGGCAAATATGACAGGGGAAAAACATTGTTTCTTAACTCTAAAAATATTAAAATTAATAAGAGAATTAGAAAAAATTGGCACAAATAGACAATATTCAAAACAGCAAACACTTTAGTTAACAAAAAATGTAAAGTAAGTATTCAAGATAATTCAGATATATTACTACCACCTCTTATATTGGAATGTTTTTGTTAGAATACCTACTTCCAGGTATAACAGCACCACACAAACATGCTATAATACAGAGGGTGCCAAAAAAGTATACATTTTGAGAAATGATAAAACTATTAAAATTGCAATACTCAACATATACCAATAATAACAGATGAATGCAAGGCAAGTTTGACTTCTGCAATTACAAGAGTTCAAAGTGGTTGCCATCAGCATCCAGACACTTCTGATTATGGCGAACATCTCTTAACATCACTTACTATGTGTATACATTTTTTGGCACCCCCGATATTACAATATAATATAATATAATATAATATAATATAATATAATATAATATAATATAATATAATATGCTACTCCATTTCTTGAGTGATTATCATGTAGTGACCTTTTTGTGGATTTATATATGTTCTTATTCTTTTTTTTTTTGAGTTGAAGTCTCACTCTGTTGTCCAGGTTGGAGTACAGTGTCACCATCATCTCTACTGCAGCCTCA
>NW_006988854.1:0-827 GCF_000164805.1 Carlito syrichta
ATACAACGACTGGCATTCAAGTAATAAACTCAAGATTTTGTATACCAGTTGTCTCTGGGAAGTGGGGCAAGGGGAGGAAAAGAAATAGACACATGCAAGGCAGGCATAATGTTCACATTTGTTAAAACTAAATAGGAACATGTGTTTTCCTTAAAATATTCCCTACACTTTTAGTATTTTAAAAATATTTTTAATAAGAATTGTGGGCTTTGGGTAAGCACATTGCACTGGATGAAGCCATCCCATGGCAGGAACCAAAAACTGAGAAGAGCAAAGCCTAGATTAGTGTGTGAAAAAGCTCTAGACTGAAAATCAAAAGAACCGGATTTTCATCTTAACTCTATCATTATGGGCAAATTACTGAATATTGGCAGATCTATGTTCTTTCATCTCAAAAGTGAGAATGCTGAATTAAAACATCTCTAGAACTACTGTAACCATAACCTGTTCTATCTGCTCGCTTTTATGAACACTAAGGTATTTTTGTCACTGAAATATGGGTGGTTTGAAATTACATCTTTTTCAGATTGACAATTGTATCTAAAGAACTTGTACACACACACACACACACACACACACACACACACACACACATACACACACACACACACACCCTCTATAGTACCTGATTTTTATTTAACAATACATCTGCTCCATCTTTTTGGGCTAAAAGATGGCTCCAGGGCCGGGATGGGACAGGATAGCTGCTAACACTAATCTGAGATAATATTTCAGGGTGGGATCCTAGCCCTTTGTGGCTCCCACGGGACCAAGCTCAGTTCCTTATCTATATTACTTCCTTAGAAACATGCTCAGTAACGAGCTGT
>NW_006988855.1:0-781 GCF_000164805.1 Carlito syrichta
GGCTAGCCAGCTGGCTTAACTAGCCAGCCACCCTGTTGGACAGCCAGCTAGCCAGCCAGTTTAACTAGCTGGCCACCAACCTTACCAGCCTGCTAATCAGCCGGCTTAACTTGCCAAACACCTAGCTAGCCAGCCAGCTAACCAGGTGACTTAACTGATTGACAACTAGATAGACATCCGGCTAGCCAACTGTTTTAACTATCTAGCCACCTAGCTGGAGAGCCAACTAAAAAGCTTACTTAACTTGCTGAATTAACTAGCTAGCCAGCCAGTAAGCCAACTGAATTAATTAGCTAGCTACCTATCTAGCCAGGTGGATAGTCAACTGAATTTTCTAGCTGACTTAAACATCTAGCCAGCTGACTAGCAAGCTGACTTAGCTAGCTAGCTACCTAGCTAGCCAATGGATAGCCACTTGAATTAACTAGCAGAATTAACCAGTTAGACAGCTGGCTAGCCCTCTGATTCAACTAGATGACTGAACTCATTAGCCAGCTGGCTAGCCAGCTGATTTATCTAGCTGACATCACTAGCTAACGAGGTGGCTAGCCAGCTGATTTAACTAGTTATCTACATACGTATTCCACATGCTTGCCATTGACTTAACTAGCTATGTAGGTATCCAGCTGGCTTAACTAGGTGAACTAACTAGCTAGCCAGCTGGCTAGTCAGCTGACTTAATGAGTTAGCTACCCAGCTAGGCAGCTTGCTAGCCATCTGACTTACTAGCTGACTTAACAGGCTAGCCACCTGTATTTACTAGCTGAAATAACTAGCTAGA
>NW_006988856.1:0-718 GCF_000164805.1 Carlito syrichta
CTTCTAGCATTTTGAAATATAAGTTTACTATTGTTAACTATAGTCACACCACTGTGCATTAAGAACAAGAACATTAAATCTTATTTCTTTTGCTAACTGTATGATTGTGTCCATTAGAGAGGACTACAGATGTATGAATATCAGCAAGTGTTAATTATAAATACCTGAAGATAATTACATGATAGTTATACCTTAGATAGTTTATTACAAATAAATAAAATGCATATTGAAGCTAGAGAAAGGCAGTTAAAAATACACATATACACATATGAAATGTCAGAGACACTGGCAAATACTTCTGCATGATTCTGGTTTTTTCAATGATAGCAATATTTTATCTAAAAATATTAACCAGTGCCAGCAAATTAGGAAAAAAGCATTCTCATATACTTCCAGAAAACTAAATTGGCAACTCCTTTGGAAGGGTAGATTGCTTAAAATTGTTAATATGTCATTTCTTTAATCTAAGGAATTCACTAATGGATCTAGGAGCTTCAAGAAAATATGTCTAATGTTAGCCCATGCACATATATATTAAAAACATTAATAATATATGACCTATAGCATATAATTGGTGTGTATATGTAGTAATATTTAACAGATTGTGGTTTTGGTATATGTATGTAAAGAATATTTATATACCTATGTTACATATAAATTCTATATTTACTATAAATTATCATATAAAAGTTGGAGATATTTCTGGTACCCATTAATA
>NW_006988857.1:0-749 GCF_000164805.1 Carlito syrichta
AGATCGTAGAAACTGGTAAAGTGGGAGGGACCCAAGTGTTTAAAAACTGCCTGTTGGGCACTGTCCGCAGTGTTTTGGTGATGGTTTCAGCAGACGCTAAACTTGAACATCACACAATATATCCATGTAATAAGCCTGCACAGGTACACCCTGGATTGAAACGAGAAGGAAAATCATAAAATAGAAAGAGTATCTTTACTATTCATTAAATGAAAGCAGGTCATCATAAAGTACTTCATCCTCGCCATCTTCACCATCAGAATTTCAGGATGAGGTGGAAGAAGAGGGTCTGGTCTCGCTTTCTTAGGTGGCAGAGGTGAAAAAGGTGAATAAGGAGAAAAGGCAAGAGAGTTGGGACATTTGATGTAGTTGACAGAAACATATCTTAGTTTCTGTCTGATGGTTTTACATTTTCATTTCTCTAAAAACATGGCTATATGATACCAATTCTTCTTCCACCATTGGCATTAGTTTGAGTACTCTGTTGTAGTGGGGACCTTTTGACAAAAGTCAAAAGCAATCTCTAACCTCAGAACTTTCTGCCAGCTTGTAAAATGCCAGTGTGTTTACTGGCATTGCTGCTCCTTTTTTTTTTTTTTTTTTGAGTTTGGAGTCTAACTATTCCCCCAGTTGGAATGCAGTGGCATGCTCGTGGCCACTCAGTCTTGAAGTCATGGGATCAGGCCATCTTGCCCCTTTAGCCTCCTGAGTAGCTGACGCCACAAACATATGCCACCATGCCCAGTTAA
>NW_006988858.1:0-815 GCF_000164805.1 Carlito syrichta
TTCTGTAATTCCGGCTACTCGGAAGGCTGAGGCGGAAGGATCGCCGGAGCCCAGCAGGTCGAGGCTGCGGTGGCCGGGAGCGGCCACTGCACTCCAGTCTGGGCGACAGAGTGAGACTCCAACTCAAAAAAAATAAATATAAAAATAAAAAAATAAAAAAGAAAATTGGTTTTTAAACTGCTGAGACACTCTTAACAAGGCTTAAGTTGGCAGTATTTGTGATTGAAATCGAAAAAAGTTTATATATGTAATACTTCATAACACTCCATGGATTGTAGAATATAAAAACACTTTCTCCGAGGCACTCGAAAATGAACAAGTTAATGACTCATGTTCAAAGTCTACTTTGTCCAATTAATTGGAACTCAAATCTCCTGTAGTTTGGAGGGGTGTAATGAGAAAAACTGATTTCAAAATAGCCCATGCATGAGAATTTCCTGTTCAAACCTTTAATGACAGACTGATGAGAAATCAACTTTTTCCATTTTTAGCTCATTCTGAGCCTTCACAAGGCAGTGTGTGAAGATCACAAACATTGTTTCTACTTCTTCTGGATATATGACTTTAAATTTCACCTTTTATTCCAGCCTTTCCACTAAAGGATTTGTGACATTCTGGGACGGAAGGTACATGCAGCAGCTTTCCATCTCTCTACTGGCTTACCTCATTTAGTGGGAGATTGCAAACATTCGATGTGATGCAATGGAGGTGCGATTCACACACAATAAAATCAAAGTGTAAATTTGATACCTTTATTTGAATAGGTCAGGATAGAACCCTGGAATGTGAATATGTTGGAGAATTTTTTAAAGTCT
>NW_006988859.1:0-693 GCF_000164805.1 Carlito syrichta
GTTGTATCTCTTTATTTCTAAAAAAGAAAACAAAAAAACCTTCAGGTATTAGGAATTACTAGTACCCCAATTCTGCAGATGAAGAAACTGTGACTCAACTTAAGTAGTTTGTTACAATTGCAAGCAGGCTGCATTTTCCAATGCTATTCTCTCAATCATCATGCTCTGTAACTTAAAATCACAAATAATCATCAGTAGAGTTAACTTTGGAGGTAGGTGTCATGGTTGCTGCACAAACACACACACACACACACACACACACACACACACACACACACACCACTATTATCATCATTATCAGGGTCTTAGATTAGAATTCCTGGAAACAGACTCTGAGACAGAGCTGCTTGCGCATTTACTGGGAAGAATCCCCAAGGGATAAACCTGAAATGAAGTTAGGATGGTAGATTGGACAAGGTGAGAAGGTGACCTGCAATTCAGCTGCAGTTCAAGCCTCAGTATTACCTTTTATGGCTTTGTTATTGAGAGACAATCCTTCAGAATTTTCCAAAATTGAGCAACAAGTTTGTATGGACACATAAAACTGTCATCAAGGAAAAGACAGCCTTGGAACAGAGAATAACTTGGGAAGGGAAGTTCTCTGTAGTAGAGGAACTTTCTCTGTGAAGGAGATAGTTGAGAGCCCTTAACAACTAATATTTCCAACAGAGAGAGTAGATGTGTGGGTCTTGA
>NW_006988860.1:0-698 GCF_000164805.1 Carlito syrichta
CAGGTGAGCTGACTTAACTAGTTGGCTGGGGAGCAAGGCGACTAGTTAGCTGCTCTGTTGGCTTGCGAACGAGTCTACAAGTTAGTTGACCTGTTGGCTGGAGAGTGAGTTGATTCTTTTGCGGACTTGTTGGCAGGTGAGTGAGTCGACTAGTTACCTTACCTGATGGAAAGTGAGTGAGCCCACTAATGAGCTGACCAGCTAGCTTAGTTGCTAGCCGACTAGATAGCAAAGTAACTAGCTGATTTGCTAGCTGATGTAACTAGCTAGCTGAGTAGATTGCAGGCTATCTAGCTGAAATAATTAGCTAGCAAACAAGCTATCTAGCTGTATAGCCAGTTGCCTTAACTAGCTAGATAACCTGGCTAGTTAGCTGGATAGCTGACTTAACTAGCAAGCTGACTAGCTAGAAGACTAGCTAGCTGACTTAACTAGATGAGGAGGGAGTTGGCTGGCTAGCTGGCTAGTCATCTGACATAATTAGCTAGCTAGCTGGTGGGCTAGATGAATAGCTAGCTGGATTAACTAGCTAGCTACCTGGCTGGCTAGCTATCTAGCAACTTGCCAGCTGGCTAGCCAGTCAACTTAAATAGCCAGCAGACTGGTTGGACAGTTGGCTAGCCAGCTCGCTTAACTAGCCAGCCACCCTGTTGGACAGCCAGCTAGCCAGCCAGTTTACCTAGCTGGCCACCAACCTT
>NW_006988861.1:0-859 GCF_000164805.1 Carlito syrichta
AACCCTGATGCTTGTTTTGCCATTAGCAACATTTAATGTAGATATTGTGATGGAAGACCTGTGTTAAAGTGCTTTCTTAGTTCTCTTTAGCCAGACATCATGTATATTCTGCATTTCAGTACTGCTATTACCTATGTTTCAGCTTCTAAACCCTGATTTTTGTTTAGCCAACAGCAGATAGCCTGCTGAATTTACGGACTGAGGACTGTTATAACACCGAATTTTTTCACCCTTGGCTAGGAACTGTGTATTTTCCTGTATATTTGGACTCTCATTAGATACATCCTGCTTCAAATCTCTTATTTTTTTTAGACCTTTCCAAGATGATCTGTAGATTTTGGGGATTGAGGACTCGTGTAACAGAGTTTCCTTATTCTTCTTAGCAAAAGGTCGTGTAGTTGCCTGTAAATAAGGTCTCCATTTTCCAGGTTCATGCTAAAAACACCATGATTCGTGTTTAGCCCATAGCAAGATGACCTTAACCTTTTTGGGATTGAGGACCTGAGCAATGCAGATTCCTTTTCTTACTTAGCAATAGGCAGTGAAGTTTCCTTTATGTTAGGCCTCCCATTACCCAGATTCCTACTTTAACATAGGTGTGTCTATTGAAAATGGACCAGGAATCTTGGATTCCAATTCCTCAGGAACGTTATGGGAGTCTTTGTCTTGATATCCAAGCAACTGGAATTCTAGTCATCAGGAAATATATTGGTCTCTTCCTGAGAATGAAGCAGGAATTTCAGTAATGGGAGTCTTCGTATACAGACACTACACTACCTGTTGCTGCGTAAGAATAAGGAATCTTGGTTACACGAGGCCTCCATCTCAAAAACCTACAGACCGTCTTGCTAAGTGATAA
>NW_006988862.1:0-1226 GCF_000164805.1 Carlito syrichta
CCTACTTTCTTTACTGTTTTCATTGTATTTTTATGAACTTTAATTTTAACATGCCCTTCTGGTGATGGCTGTGTGAATTTTGTTAACTTGATACTTCTCTTTCAAGCTACGTTATCCTCCAGATAAACTGTTAACATTACCTTGCCATTTATATCTAAAGGAACAGAATCACACAACACTTGTGCAGACTGAATTTTAGCATTGGCAGGCAAAGGAAGATATGGTTTATTCTCTAGTACAGGTTTTTCAACCTCAACACTCTTGACGTTGAGGCCTGTATATTTCTTTGGTGTGGGTGCTTTTCAGAGTGTTGTAGGATATTTAGCAACATCCTTGACCTCTGCCCAAAGCTACCAGTAACACACCCTCTGGCTTTGACAACCAGAAATGTCACCATATATTGCCAGATATGCCTTAGGTGACAAAATATCCCTTGGTTGAGGACTTCTGCTCTAGTAGGTTAGTGCTGTCAGAGCAGCAAGAAGAGACCTCTGCTCTCAAGTGTAAATAGGAGATCCATTAACAGAGGTAGTCCACCTCTCCTAGAGTTGTATCCAAAATTGGGATGAGGACTAAATCACCTATAGTCATTAGATTGTACGCAGATCATTTGGCCTGGAACTTCTAGGCAACTCTGAATCTGTGTCTTCATCTTAATTTACTGGAGGAACAAACTTTGCCTAAGCCAAGAATTTCTGAGTTGTCTCCTTTTAGACCACACTGATGACATCTCACCTTATGTGTGTCTAGACTTTTTATTTACCTTCTCCCTCTTAGTATAGTGAAATTGGAGATTTAATCTTCCTAGACACAAAGTGTTCTGTCTGATTTGTCTCATTTTCTCTAGCCTTTAGAGTCTTTATTCTATTTTTTCTCTCTTGTATTTTCTACTTCTCTGTTTTGATTTTAGTTCTTCCCACTAGGTTTCTCTCTCCAGTTTTAAAAGAGGAAGAAATAACCTCCCAATCTCCTCCTTTTCAGAGTTAATCAAATACAAATTATTGATAAATATCATGGATCACAAGGCCCAAAAGTCAGTTTCAACAGGTGGCCTGTTTTTGCACTGCCTGTATGCTAAGATTGTTTTTAATCTTTAAGATATTGTTTAATAAACAACATGAAACAGAGATCTCGCAGACCCAGAAGCCTAAAATATTTACTAAATATTACCAAATTACTAATGCTTTACAAAAATGCTTCTGACTCCTGAAAGTGCTATTTCAATG
>NW_006988863.1:0-651 GCF_000164805.1 Carlito syrichta
TATTTAATTGGAGAATGGTATTTAGAAACCACAATGTGGGAGCTAACTGTGCCAGTTATCACTGAGGAACTGCTGCTTCTCAGTGAGTAATGCTAAGAAATAATATGTGTGTATGTGTGTGCATATATAAGTGTGTGTGTTTGTGTGCATGTGTGTATATATGCTTCCAATCTAATACCACAAAGCCCATTCTAGTATTTCCCATTTCTGTATTTGTAACTCTTTTCTCTTACAATGAGAAAACTAGTTCTCATTATCAACAATATATCTACATAAAAATTAGCCTTAAATTTGGTAACCCATAACCTTGTGAAGAAAAATTTACTAACTATATCACTACATTTTTGCTCATTTATTTTGGACTTTGTCTTTGTGATATCAAGTCAAGATGCTGTTTTCCAAAATTAATGTTTCATTTTTTTCTTCCCTACTTTTTTAGGGTAGTTATGTTAACTGTAACAGTTATGTTGTATTTTTGCTGTTTTTATTTTGTTTGGATTCTCCCCGTGTTCTGGTTGATTCTTCTTATTTCTATTTTGTGTATGTGAAACTTACTAAGGGACTGAAAGTCAAACTGAGCAAAGTCTTTTCTTACAACCACTTGTTGACACACCTTTTGTTTCCCCATAGTGCGAAGTGCTCCTCATGGCA
>NW_006988864.1:0-3769 GCF_000164805.1 Carlito syrichta
AGTCACTGGAACCAATAACATAAAAGGCCCTGTTACTGAGGTCCCATTATAGAGGATAAGTCACCGTGAAAGTCATCTCAAAGGGCAGTTAGTAACTGGGACATCCATTAAGGAAGAGGGCCAGTCACTTGAGCACTAATCACAGAGGAGGCCCAATCACTGGGCCATGAATACTATAGGAGGGCCAGTAAAGGGACACATATTCCTGAGGAAGTATAGTCACTGGGAAGCCAATCACAGTTGAGGTCAGGCCACTGGGAACCAAACACAGAGTAGAGTCAGTCACTGAATTTCTAGAGAGGAGGGTCAGTCACTAGGATATGCATTATAGATGGGTCAGTCTTTTGAGTACCCATGATGAAAGGGGAAAAAGTACTAGGGCATCCTTTATGGAGAAGGGCGATTCACTAGAATAGCAATAACAATGGAGGGCCAGTCATTTTGTTACCCATGAGAATGGATGGCCAGGCAATTGGACATGCAGCACAGAGGGAGTAAGTCACCGCAGCATCCAGATTAGAAGATGGATAAACATGAGTGAACCGCTTATGAATAAGGGCAGTGACTGGGTCAATGATAACAGAACACATCCAGTCACTGTGGCAAACATCTCAGAGGAGTGCCAGTCATTAGATACATATTAGAGAAGAGTGCTAGGACATCATTCATAGAATAAGTCTACTTATCAGGACATCTATCACAGTGGAGAGTCAATCACTGGCACAACCATCACAGAGGAATGTTGGCAACCATACAGAGGAGGTCCAGTTTTCGGGCACATGTCATAGAGGAGGAATAGTCACAAGAACACCATCACAAGGGACAGAAACTCAGTAAGGCATTCATTTGAGAGGAGGTGCATTCATTGTGACACCCATCACAGAAGAGTAGTAACTGAGAAACCCATCCCAGAGTAAGCCAGTTTCTGGGGCATCCATTAGAAGAAGGGTCAGTCACTATATCACCAATCACAGAAGAAAAGCAGTCACTGAGGCATTCATCCAGAGGAGGACCAATCACTGCAGCACTCATTATATAGCCAACCCAATCACTGTAGTAAACATCAGAGAGAAGAGGCAATCACTAGGATATCCATCACAGAGAAAAACCAATCACTAGGGTACTTATCACAGATGAAGGATAATCAATAGGGCATCCATTATCAAATAAGGTCAGTCAAATGGGACTGATCACAGAATAGGGTCAGTCTGACACCTATCACAGAGAAGGGCCAGTAACTGGGGAACCCATCATAGAAGAGGGTATCTCACTGGGACATGCATCATAGAGGAGATCCAGTCACTGTAGCAGCCAAGGTTTAAGAGGGCTAGTCACCAGTGCATTTATTATAAGGGAGGTCCAGTCATTAAGTCACCAACCACAAAGGACGATGATCTTCTGGGCAACAAACTTTGAGGAGGACCAGTCACTGTGGCATCCATCACAGAGGAGTTAAAACCATGGGGATCCATTATAGAAGAGGGTGGGTCACTGTGGCACCAATCATAGATAAAGCCTAGCTTTTGGGGCTCACATCAGAGAAGAGAGCCAGTCACTTGAACAAACAATAAAAGAGATCCACTCACTGAGGCATCAAACACAGAAGAGGGCTTGAAAATGGGGAACCAATCACAGAGGAGAACCAGGACATAAATACTTCCTGGAGCACCATAACACCATAGAGCCAGTAAATGAGACACCCATCACAGAGTACAGCCAGTTACTGAGGTATCCATCTCAGAGGAGGACTAAGCACTGTGTCATCCGTTAGAAAAAGGATAAGTCACTGGGGCATCTATCACAAAGGAGAGTCATTCAATGAGACACCCATCAAAGAGGAGGGCCAACCACTGTAATACCTACCACAGAAGAGGGCCAGCCACTGAGGCACTCATTAAAAGGAGGTCCAATCACTAAGACATCAATGACAGAGGAGGGTTAGTCACGTGGGCACTAATGACAGATGAGGCCCATTTACTGAGACACATCACTGAGATGTCATTGGGCAGCTATTACAGAGAAGGGTCATTCATTGGGAAACAATAAGAATAGAGCCAGTCACGGTGGCATCAATCACAGATATGGGCAAGTCACTGGGGCACACATCACAGAGGAAATCCTAACACTGGCTCACCCATAACAGAGAAGGGCTAGTAACTAAGGTACCCATCCCAGAAGAGATACCATCACTGGTGCACACATCACAGAGCAGGGCCAGTCATTGAGGCACCAAATAGAGGAGGGACAGTCACTGAGGCACAAATCACAGAAAAGGACCAGTCACTTTGGCACAAATCACAGAGGAGGTCCAGCAACTGGGCACCCAGCAGAGGAGGGGCAGTTATTGGAGAACCCATATCAGATAAGGTCAGTTACTGGATCACCCATAACAGAGGTGGACAAGTAATGGAGACACCCTTTACAAAGAAGTGCCAGTCAAAGGTATACCAATCATAGTGAAGAGATAGTCACTCAGCATCCATAAGAGAGGAGGGTCACTCACTGGAGCATTAATTACTGAGAAAGATCAGTCACTGGGACAACCATCACAGAGGATAGCCCGTCACTGGAGCACACATTACTGAGGAGATCCTGTCACTGGAAAACTCATCAAAGAGGAGGGCTAGTCATCGTGGCACCCATTACGGAAGAGTGCGAGTCACTGTGCCACCAATCAAGAGGAGGCCCAGTCCCTGGGGCACCCATAATGGAGAAGGGTTAGTAACTGGGGCACCCATTATTTTGGAGACTCAGTAACTCGAACAGCAGGGTCACAGTTTAAAACTACTCACTGAAGCACTCATCACAGAGCAGGATGTCACAGGAGTATAATTTACAGAAAAGGGCCAATCACTGTGTCATCCATTACAGAGGGGGGTTAGTCACTCAGACACACTATTTACAGCAGTGTCAGTCACTGGGACACCCATCAGGAAAGAAGTCCAGTCAGTGGATTACCTATTATGGAGGAGGAACAAACAATGAGACGCTCATGACAGATGTGAGCCAGCCACTGGTGCAACCATTATGAAGGAGGTACAGGAACAGCATCACAGATCACAGAGGAGCAATGAAAACTGAAGCTCATATTTTGGACACCAAAAACAGAAGAAGGCTAATTATTGGTGTACCCATTATAAAGGAAATTCCATCGCTGGGGCATCTCTCACAGAGAGTCAGCCCCTGCAAAACTCATCACAGAGGTGACCCAGTCACTAAGGCGCCCATCACAGAAAAGGCATAGTCACTGGGATATCCAATTTGAAGGAGGGCCAGTCAGCAGGGCACCATTCCCAGTGGAGTTCCAGTCAATGTAGCACATATTGTGGAGGATGACCAATCTCTAGGTTACCTGTCACAGATGAGGTCCAGAATCTGTGGCACAAAATATGGAGGAAGCCACGTAATTGGGAATCACATCACAGAGGAGGGCTAGTCTATGTGGCATTCATTTTGGAGGAAGCCCAGTTACAAGGATACCCTCTGTGGTACTCAGTGTCACCAATCACAGAGGATAATCAGTCTCTGGGGCTCCAATTACAGAGGAGGTCCAGTTACGGGGCATACATTATGGGGGATGCTCATTCACATGACATCTATTTCAGAGAAGGGTTAGTCACAGGGACAACCATCATATAGCAAGGTCAATCACAGAAGCATCAATCACAGAGGAGTCCCAGTCACTGGAACACACATTATGAAGGAGGCCCAGTCACTGGGACATCCATCACCAAGGAGAACTAATAATTGGGCATCCATTGTGAAGGAG
>NW_006988865.1:0-594 GCF_000164805.1 Carlito syrichta
AAAGGGACTTGTGTAGCAAGCACCATTCCTGCTATGTGGTAAATATTTTTTTAATAAATGATTAGTCTATCCAACAGTCCATAAAATACGATTATAATTTATTTTATGTTTCTGATTTTAACATTGGCAACAGTGTGAATGTGGATAGTTTAAAAATGATAACACCCAGAGTTCGGAAATAGCCTCAAACTGATTCAGTTGTGTGTGTGTGTGTGTGTGTGTGTGTGTGTGTGTGTGTGTGTGTGTATTTGGTGTTCACTGTATTAGGAATGAATTGTTGTCCTTTTCTTTGCCCCCCAGGATTCATCTTATGTAGCTTTCATTTATCTGAGCATATCTCCATGAGACTGGTGCATAATTCTATGCTTCTTAATCCCTGGAGTAGTACTCTTTGGACTTTGAATAATAAAAGAACAGAAAGAAAGTTTATCTGTATTTCATGAACCAATCAACATTGGAGATTAAAATAACTAAAATAATAACATGAGGAAAGAAGAATAATCAGCTATGATCACTAAGATATTTATGATAAGAGAAATAAGTCAGACTTGAAAGCAAACAAGATGCCTAAATCCTGTCCAGAGATTTTTTTTT
>NW_006988866.1:0-650 GCF_000164805.1 Carlito syrichta
CCTAAACTTGTTAATGTAATAAACAAAAAGGGAGGAATCAAGGATGATTCCTAAGCAAGAGTATGGATAAAAAGTTTAAGGAAAAAAATTAAAAATTGAGTCTGAGATATCTGTGAGACATCCAAGTAGAAGTGTCAAGCAAATGATTAAAAAGCAAGCCTAAAGTTTAGAAGAGAAATCTGGACTAGAGATATACATTTGAAAATCATCAACATAAAGATGATATTTAAAATCCTTGGAAGTTAGTTAAATCACCTATTAGAAAGTAAAGTCAGAAGAGAAGAAGACTCAGAAGAGAAGAAGGATGTAGTCCTAAGAACATCCAATATTTAGAAGGTAGAGGAGGAAAAGCTAGCAAAGAAGCCCTTCTTAGCCTTGTCAGCAGTAAGGTAGGAAGAGGGAAATTAGGATAGTGTATTGTCATGAATGCAATGTACTGCTCGAAGGACTTAGGAAAAGAACTCAAAGAATCATCCAATGGATTTGGTATCATGGAGATTACTGGTGATTTCAACAAGAGCCATTCAGGGGCAGAAGCCAGAGTATTAAGAGTTAAGATATGAATGGTAAATGAGGAAGTAAAGAGGAGATAGAACGTGTAGATAAATGGTTTGCAGATTTGCTGATGAAGGTGGCTAGAACCTAGAGGG
>NW_006988866.1:1828-2802 GCF_000164805.1 Carlito syrichta
CTCTCAAATAAATAAGCAGGTGATAAATGAAGGTATAGTGAGAAAGTAAGATGAATGTAAGGTCAAATAGAGCTCATGACTTTTCATTATCTGCTTTATGATTTAATAACCTTGCAGTTTTCTGTGAAAGATTCTAAGTGCTTGTACTGGTTATCTGTTGCTATACTAAAAGATAACCCTAAAACGTAGCAAGTTAAAACAATACACATTATTTCATAGTTTCTGAGTGTCAAGAAATCCAGGAGCAGCTTGACTGGGTGGTTCCTGTTTAGGGTCTCTTAGGGGTTGTAGTCACACTGTCAGAAGAGGCTGCAGTTATCTTAAGGCTTGACTGGGGCTGGAGGATCTACTTCCAAGCTCATTTACATGGCCATTGGCAGGAAGTCTCACTTCCTCACTATATAGGCTTCTGCATAGAGATACGCACAACATGGATTCCCCCAAAGTGAGTGATGAGAGAAAGAGAGAGAGAAAGAGCACACACATGTGGGTAACCAAGATAGAGGCTATAATGCCATGCAAAGTCATATCTGCTTTATTTTATTGGCCATGCATGTATAGACCAACCTGGTATAAGGTGCAAGGTAATTATACAAGGGTATGAATACCAGGAGAATATGGGTCTTTGGTATCCTTCTTAGGACTGTCATAGTGCTCAATACCTGGGTATTTATTTCAAGTGAATTGTGTTTGCCTGTTCATATGAATGAAGCAACTGTAATCTAATCAGTGTTGAAGTTTTTAAACTTTCTAAAAGAGATTTTTAAACCTGTTATCACAGTGAATGAATTCTGTTCAATTCACTGATATGAGGTTAAAGGATTTGTAGTAGAATTATACCTGTGCTTTATATTACAGAGTAATATCTGTTTTCTATCCAGTTGCATTTTGTTCTTCTGTTGAAATCTGAATTTACTTTTTCTCTTTTGATCATTCAGATTATTCTCAAGGTAAAATGACCAAAGAGATAGAGA
>NW_006988867.1:0-582 GCF_000164805.1 Carlito syrichta
GGTTGAGAATTGAAGTTTTGCTTCTGGAATCTCAATTCTATTCCATTGGTCTATATGCCTGTTCTTGTACCAGTTATCAGGCTGTTTTGATTATTGTAGCTTTATATTAAAGTTTAAAGTCTGGTAGTGTGATACTTTCTGCTTTGCTTTTGTTTTGTTTTTTGCTGAGGATTGTTCTGGCTATACTTGGTCGTTTGTGTTTCCATATGAATTCCTGTATTGTTTTTTCTAGATCTGAGAAGAATGTTGCTGGTAATTTGATGGGTATTGCGTTAAATCCATAGATTGCCTTAGGTAAGATGGACATCTTAACAATGTTAATTCTTCCAGTCCATGAGCATGGGATATTTTTCCACTTGTTTGTCATCTTTGATTTCTTTGAGCAGTGTTTTGTAGATTTCATTGTAAAGGTTTTTCACGTCTCTGGTTAGGAATTTGCCAAGGTATTTCATCTTTTTATGGCTATTGTGACTGGGACCGTACTATATGGTTGTCTGACTCTATGTACAAAAAAGGAACTGCAATTATGTGCTGCATAATGGCACTTTAATCACTGACAACTACTTATATGACATTGGTACC
>NW_006988868.1:0-539 GCF_000164805.1 Carlito syrichta
TTCGGATCTTTACTCAGTTTGGGTATGAGTGTGATGTTAGCTTCATAAAATGATTTAGGAAGAATTCCTGTTTTGCAACTGCCTGAAATACATTCAATAGAATGGATATTAACTCCTCTTTATACATTTTGTATAATTCTGCTGGAAAGGCATCCAGTCCAGGGCTTTTTTTTTTTTTTTTTTTTTTGGTAGGCAGTTTTCATATGACAGAGTCAATTGCCTGGGTTGTTTTAGGCTGGTTTATTGTCTGTATGTCTTCTTGTTTAAATCTGGGAAGGTTGTGTGATGTCAGAAAGTCCTCCATTTCATTTAGGTTATCAAGTTTGTTTCCATATAGGTGTATATAGTAATCTCTGATAATATTTTGCATTACTTTGGGGTCAGTTGTGATTTGATCTTTTGTATTTCTGATTTTTATTTGGGGTTTTTCTCTCTTTTTCATGGTTATTCTGGCTAGGGGTCAGAAATTCTTTCAAAGAACCAGCTTTTTGTTTTGTTGATGTTTTTCTATGAAATTTTTGTCCTTTGATTTTGGGTTC
>NW_006988869.1:0-721 GCF_000164805.1 Carlito syrichta
CACCTGTGCCTGGACTTGAGGGGGAACTTGGAAGTGCACATCTGTGGAATAATTCAAGATCCAGGAACAGTGAACAGATTTTCTAGGAATGACGGTGGTGGCAAATGAGGTCCCAGACGCCCAAAACTCTTAGGAGAGGAATCTTCTTCTCTAATCAGAGGAGCTGTATTCCCACAGGGTGGGGCAAATCCCTGTTCCTTTTTTCTCTCTGTCCTCCCGGTGCTTGGCTCTAATGCAAACACAGTTGCTAAAGTGAAGGACAGAGCAGGGTAAATAAAACTCTAGCTTTTGGCAAGGTGGGGGACCAAAAGGAGATCCCCAGGAACCTGGAAAGTACTGAAGAAATCACACAGAGAAAGGAGCTTGGAAAATCATTTCCAACCATGAAGTTGTTGATGAACTCCTGGGCTCACCATCAAGCAGCACAGGCACGGATCAGCAAAGCAACAACTCTGATAGCCCAGCTAGAGGTAAATCCCCACCCAGGTGACAGACTGGACACTAGGTGGCACACATACAGGAGACAAATCTGCATAGCACCTCAAAGGTTTGGGAAAGCATCTGATATGGAAACCACAACTCACAAGTGGCTGATGAGGAATTTGTGGCCTAAACCCAAGTGGATCAATTGTCTTTTAATGGACATCTGGCTGGGTGCTGTAGCTCACACCTGTAATTCCAGCCCTTTGGGAGGCCGAGGCAGAAGGATCACCTGAGCCCT
>NW_006988870.1:0-645 GCF_000164805.1 Carlito syrichta
TCATGAGGTGTTTTTCCATTTGTTTGTGTCATCAGGATTTCTTTGAGCAGTGTTTTGTCATTCTTGTTGTAAAGGTTTTTGCATTCTCTGCTTAGGAAGATGCCAGGTTCTTTCATTTTTTTGTGGCTATTATGAATGAGATTGTGCTTTTTATTTGGGTTTTTGTTTGTTTATTGTTAGTGTATAGGAATGCGACTAACTTTTGCACATTTATTTTTTTTACCCAAAGTTCTTTATCAGGGCAAGGGAGTTTTTGACAGATTCTCTTGGGATTTCAAGGTATGGAATCATGTCGTCTGCAAAGAGAGATAACTTCCAATTTGGGCAAGGGGGTTTTTGACAGATTCTCTTGGGATTTCAAGGTATGGAATCATGTCGTCTGCAAAGAGAGATAACTTAACTTCCAATTTTTCTGTTTGGATACCCCTGATTTCCTTCTCATGGCTGATTGCTTTAGCTAGGACTTCTATTATGCTGAATAGGAGAGGTGAGAGTGGGCATCTTTGTCTTTTCCTAGTTTCCAGGGGAAATGATTCCAATTTCTGTCTGTTTAGCAGTAGATTGATTGTGGGTTTCTCGTAGATGGCTCTTATTATTTTGAGGTATGTTCAATCTATGCCTAGGTGTTTGAGGGTTTTTTTATCA
>NW_006988871.1:0-655 GCF_000164805.1 Carlito syrichta
AAGTGTCTTGATTTGGGTGAGGAATTATATAGTCATCCTCATTCAAATCCAGGGATTAAACCATGTCTATCTCAATAAGTCTAACATAAGATAAAGTGATGAACCCCAGGAGCCAGAGTCTCAGACACCATATAACACAGTGTCCAAGCAACTAACTCCTCAGGATTGTTAAAAAAAAAACTTAGAGTAGACGGGTGCTGGTGGAAGTGTGAAGGTTCATCTGAGGGGATACTTGACCTGGGACCCCCCCTGAGGGCAATTGCAGGGTCCTACTGCCCTGAAATTAGAGCTCAGCTCCCAAGAATGCCACAGAAACATCTGCTGTGGGAATGCACCTGAGAAAAGTCTGCTGAATTCAACTGATTCCTAGCACCTGGAGCCCGGTGCACATGATCACCTGGCATACTAGACCCAGTGGAGAGCAGGATTTGATTTTTGGAGAAAGAGAATCAAGGAATTCCAAATTTTTTATATACATGCCTAGTAAGGAGCCACCCACCACAGCCATTTTTCAGGCAGAAATTTGCATTGCTCAGCCCAGTTCCCCCCTCTCCAATTCTTTTGCCTAAGCAACATGCAAACAATTGCCCCAGGTAGTCCCTTAGCATTGAAATAGGAGAGAGACTATTAGGTGCTAGAAGGGACTGCTGAAGCA
>NW_006988872.1:0-536 GCF_000164805.1 Carlito syrichta
TGTATCCGAATCCATCATTCCAGGAATAATGGAAACTCCTTGTAAAGACAAGAAACTTTTGTCTAGTATTATTCCCACTATTCGTTCCAGGAGAGGGTCTTATTTCCGTAGGAATTGGGGTTATTGGGACATCTATGGTTAATATTATTGTGGTGGAGGAATAGAGGTTTTGTCTTGTGTATTTTCGGGTGGCTCGGATGAGTTTTGTGATGGAACAAAAGGAATGAATGGATTTATGGGGGAAGTTCCTCCCCTATTGTTTGGTGTGGCCGGGGCTGGCACCTCTGGAAGTTTTTCTGAGCCGGGATGACTTATTGTTGATTTAAAGGAGTACCATTTTTATGAAATTTAGATAGGCATTTTTTAGCCCAATGGAGGCATTTTTGGTATTTGGTACACAAGGTTTTTGGTCGAGTAGACCCAGTCAATGGTGACAATGTGTCATGGAAGCCGGCCTTAACTTGCTTAGCTGAATAATTTCTGTTAAAGTATCTGACTTGACTACAGTTAAAGCAAGACTGTAATGATATTTTTTT
>NW_006988873.1:0-759 GCF_000164805.1 Carlito syrichta
GGGGGTAGGACCCCTTCCTTTCCAATCAATACATCATTCCCCACCCACATGGACATTCCCTGGGGAGCCTTGAATGCCCATCCTGATGCACGTGGGAGGCATGATTGTGGCTCCTGGGACCTCGACCTGCAGGGCTCAGGTGATCCTCCTGAGCCCTAGTTGATAAATAAGATCAGAGTCTCTAGGTATCAATAATTTAAGAAACCAATTATATCGTCATTTGACGTTCTGGGAAGATAAGAGGGGCTATCAGTTACCATAGCTTTTATACAGGAGTTTAAACAACCCAAAATATCAAAGGAACGTTCTGATTTTTTAGGTAAATTAAGACATATTTTAGAAAAACTAGAACAACCTGAAAAAGAAAAATTATGATTAATACCAGTTTTCACTTGTGATGAAAAAAGAGTAGAGCCTCTTAGTAAAGAAGAATGATTAGTAAAAACAATAATAATCTCAGCATCCCATGTAACAGGCTGGAATACTGGAAGGTTTGGGATATGAGCCCAATAAGATTTTTTTCCGAATAAATGCAACCTTCCTGGCATGTTATGATAGCGAGCATAGCAAAAAAATACAGTAGAGGGAGTGAGAGAAGTGTTTTGAGAGCAAACCAGATCCTCCACTTCGTGGGTGAGTGCCTTGATTTGTACCCATGATGGCTGTCTGCACTGTGTAGTTGAAATAACTCGATGGTAATGTGTGGGTTGAGGAATGGGAGATTACGAATGATGAGATGTCTTCGGTCGAGTTCGTGGA
>NW_006988874.1:0-805 GCF_000164805.1 Carlito syrichta
CAGAGTCCTTGCTTGTTTCTCTAAGAACAATGTGGAAAACAGGATCACCAAAGTCTGAGGAAGACAAAAGAAATAGAAAGAGGAAGCATCACCCATCACTCCTCTTGAGTTGAGAGTGGAAGAGAGAGAGGAGAGAGTGGAGACAGAGAAAAAAAAGTGAATTAAAGAAATGCTAGGGCAGCAATCCTGTCGGGTCTCCTCCCACCATGGGAGCTTTTTTGCCCTCTCAATAAATCCTGCTTTACTCACAAAAAAAAAAAAAAAGGAAAAAGAAATGATAGGTAACTTTGGAAACTATGTCTTCAAATTATTAGGCTTCTTTCTAGCATTTCCTGTCAGCTGTCTGGCTGTGTACCAGGGAAAAGAAAACCCTCCGAATTCTGTTCCTGTGGAAATTTGAATTGTGAGTATAAAAAATAACAATGATCCACAGGCTGGTGAAGGAAATGGTAAAATTCCTAAATGACCAGAGTTGAAAGATCAAAAATAGGGTAGAAAGTTGTGTTTTTCCACTTTTTCTGTGTAGTAATATAGGAAGGGGGACCCCCCCAAAAAAAACTGGAATTATCTTTTGGAGGGAAGGTCCCTTGCAGGCATCCCTCACTAGGTAAGTGCCCTAGGAACCCATTCGCATCAAGGTACCAGCCAAGATGTTGTGAGAGGCTGTATTCTGCTTCCATGAATTTTTTTCTGTTTTCTTTCCATGCATTGGCCCATTTCACGATGGGTGATTTACAAGTGCACCTGCCCACCCCGCACTGAATGATCAGCAGTTTTGACCCCAAATGGCATGACCCCCATGCCC
>NW_006988875.1:0-774 GCF_000164805.1 Carlito syrichta
TTCGGGTGCCAGGGATGGCCGGAAAACTCATGCCTCTCTCCTTGGCACTCAGGGAGGCTGATACGGGAAGTTGTTTGGAGCCCAGGATGTCGAGACCAGGCTGGACACAATAGCAAGCACCCACCTTCCCCAAGGAAAACCCAGAAAACTTTCAGTGAGGGCAGGTCACAGTGGGAGTTTTGCACCTGGCTCAGATTTCAAGACCAAGATGGTCCAAGTTGGGTGGCTTGAAAGCAACTTGGGCAACCGAGTGATGAAAGAAAAGAAAAAGAAAGAAAGAAAGAAAGAAAGAAAGAAAGAAAGAAAGAAAGAAAGAAAGAAAGAAAGAAAGAAAGAAAGAAAGAAAATAGAAAGGAAGGAAGAAAAGAGAAAGGAAGGAAGGAAGCTAGAAAGAAAGAAAAACTATTCTGCAAACTTTCTGCCCTCAGTCTGACCCCCCCTACATGTGAGGGTCCCCCAAGCTTGGCACCTTCCACCCCAACCCCCGGAATGTCTGTCTCCACTTTGGTACAGGATTTCCCAAGGGTCCCTGACTTGGTTCCTCTGAACTCTCCTCTCTGAGGTAAGAAATATGCCCCAGGCAGGCTGACCCTCTGACTCGGCAAAGAGGACTTTCCACAAAAAATGCCAGGAACACATCCCGGGGACATAACTTTCACCCCCAGACCCATTTTTTTCTGACTCTAAATCCAGTCACCATTTGAACACACCATGCGTAGTTGAGAATCTGTGTACGATTCTGGTGTTTTTTGAAGACAGGGTCGGGCAATGTGG
>NW_006988876.1:0-754 GCF_000164805.1 Carlito syrichta
CCTGTCTAGTTGATTAAGTCAGCTAGTTAAGTCAGCTGGTTAGCCAACTGTCTAAGTAGGTAGCTAGCTAATTAAGTCAGCTGGCTAGCCTGCTGGCTAGCTAGTTAAGTCAGCGAGTTAAGTGAGCTGGTTATTCGTTTGGCTAGCTAGGTGGCTGGCTCGTTAAGTCAGCTGGCTAGCCAGATGACTATCTAGTTAAGTCAGCTAGTTAAGCTGGCTGGCTCACCAGCTGACCAGCAGGGTGGCTGGCTAGTTAATCTGGCTGGATATCTGACTGTCCAGCCATCTGGCTGACAATTTAAGCTGGCTTACTAGCCAGTTGGCCAGCCCCCTAGCTAGCTAGGCAGCTGCCTAGCCAGCTAGCCAGTCAGGTAACTAGCTAGTCAAGCCAGCTAGCCAGCCAAGTATCTAGTCAGCTAGTTATGTCAGCTAGCTAGCCAGCTAGCTAGTTAAGTCAGTCAGCATGTCAACTAATTATTCAGCTAGCTAGTTAAGTCAGCTAGCTAGTCAGCTAGATAGTTAAGTTAGCTAGCCAGGTATCTAGCCAGTTAGCTAGCTAGTTATGTCAGCTGGCTTGACAGCTAGATAGCTTGTTTGCTAGCTAGTTATGTCAGTTCGATAGTCAGCTAGATAGTTAAGTCAGCCAGCAAATTAGCTAGTTACTAAGCTAACTATTCAGATACCAACTCAGCTAGTTGGTCAGATAACTAGTGGGCTCGCTCACTTTCCATCAGGTCAGCTAACTAGTTGGCTC
>NW_006988877.1:0-685 GCF_000164805.1 Carlito syrichta
CAGGTATCAATAATTTAAGAAAACAATTATATCTTAATTTGCCTTTCTAGGAAGATAAGAGGTGCTATCAGTTATCATAACTTTTATACGGGAGTTTAAGCAACCTGAAATATCAAGGGAACATTCTGATTTTTTAGGTAAACTAAAACAGATTTGAGGAGAACTAGAACAACCTGAAACAGAAAAAATATGATTAATAACAGTTTTGAGTTGTGATGAGAAAAGAGTGGGTACTCTCAGTAAAGAGGAATGATTAGTAAAAACAGTAATAATCTCAGGATCCATTGTAACAGGCTGGAACACTGGAGAGTTTGGGATATAAGACCAAAAAGATTTTTCTGAATAAATACAACCCTCCTGGCATGCTGTAATAGCCAACATAGCAACAAAAACAGTAAAGCAAGTGAGAGAATTGTTTTGAGAGCAAACCAGATACTCGGTGTCATGGGTGAGTGTCTGGATTTGCCCCCATGTGGGCAGTCTGCACTGTCTATTTGAAATAGCTCGGCGGTAATGTCTGGGTTGAGGAGTGGGAGAAGAATGCTGAGATGTCTTCAGTTTAGTTAGTGGAGGTAGAAGTGGGTATGGAATGGTGAGACGTTTTCAGCTTTTGGCACCAACACCTTCTCTTCATCATCTGCATCCGACTCTGATGGCGTGATTTATGTCTCATCTGGCTGCACCT
>NW_006988878.1:0-8102 GCF_000164805.1 Carlito syrichta
TGAGAAGACAGCTGCCTAGCTACGTGGCTTGCTAGTTAAGTCAGCTGGCTAGACAGCTGGCTAGCAAGTAATTCACCTAGCTAATTCAGCTGGATATCCAGGTGACTAGCTATGCTGCAAGCTAGTTAATTCAACTGGCTAGAAAGCAAGCCAGCTAGTTAAGACAGCCAGTTAAGTCAGCTGGCTAGCAAACTGGCTGACCAAGTAGTGACCTAGTTTAGTCGTTTGGCTAGCCAGCTGGCTAGCTAGTTATGTCAGCTAGCTAAATCAGCTGGATATCCATGTGGCTAGAGAGGTATAGAGCTAATTAAGTCAGCTGGCTAGCCGCCTGGATATCTAGTTAACTCAGCCTGCAGAGTCACCTGCCTAGCTAATTAGTCAACTAGTTAAGTAAGCTGACAAACAAGCTGGCTAGCTCTTTAAGACACCTCGTTTTCAGTTGGCTAGGCAGATCACTAGCTAGCTAAAAAGCTAGTAAAGTCAGATGGATAGACAACTGACTAGCTAGTTATTTCAGCTGGTTAAGTCAGCTTGCTATCTAGGTAGATAACTAGTTAAGTCAGCTAGTTAAGGCAGCTCACATTCAGGTCACGCACCAGCCGACTAATTAAGTCAGCTCAGTGGTCAGCTCATTGGCTGGCTGACTAGTTAACTCTTCTGACCTTTCGGTTCACTCGCTTGCTGACTAAAGTCAGCTGACCATTCAGCTTACTCGCCGGTTGACTAGTTAAGTCAGCTAACCAGTCGGCTCACTCGCTGTCCGACTAGTTAAGTCAGCACACCTGTGGGCTTACTCGCCAGCTGACAAGTTAAGTAAGCTAACTGGTTGGCCGACTAACTGGCCAACTATTTAAGTCAGCTAACCAATCGACCGACTAGTAGGCCAACTGGTCAGCTGACGAGTTTGCTCATCTAACTTGTGGGCTGACAAGTTGGATCTGGCTAAATAGTTCGCCAAATACTCAGCCGACTAGTTAGGTGAGCATACTAGCCAGCCAACTAGTTAACCATGCTAACTTGTGGGTCAACTCATCAGTCAACAAATTAACCCAGCTAACTAGTAGGCCGACTAGACAGCCGACTTGTTAAGCCAGCTAACAAGTCAGACGAGTAGTCAGTCAATGTGTTAAACCAGATAAGTAGTCATCTGCATCATTCACTAGCAAGTTAAGACACCTAGTTAACTCGTTACCCAACAAATTAACACAGCTAGTTAACTTGTTTACCAAATAGTTAATACAGTTACTTAACTCATTAACCAACTTGATAAGTCAGCTAGCTATCTCATTAGCCAACTAGTTAAGTCAGCTAGCTAAGTCAGCTAGCTCATTAGTTAGCTAACTATTTGTCAGCTACGTATGCCTGCTACCCAAATAGATTGCTAACTAGTTAAGACAGCTAGTTATTCAGCTAGCTAAATAGGTAGCCAATTATTTAATTCAGGTAGTTGTCAGCTAGCTAACTACTTATGTCAGCCAGTTAAGTAAGCTAGCTAAGTAGTTAAGTCAACTAGCTAAGTCAGCTAGTTAAGTCAGCTACCTAATTTAGTCAGCTGATTAAGACAGCTTGCTGGGTAGTTAGCTATCAGGTTAAGTCAACAGGTTGAGTCAAGTAGTTAGCTAGTTAACTAATGGGTTAAGTCAGCTGGTTGAGTCAGCAGGCTAACTAGTTAACAAACGGGTTGAGTCTGCTATTTGAGTAGACGAACTAGTTAGTTAGCTAACCAGTTAAGTCAGCTGTATTAGTCAGTTAGCTAGCTTGTTTGCTAACGAGTTAAGTCAGCTGCTTGAGTCAGCTAGCTAGCTCATTGGCAAACGAGTTAAGTCAGATGATTAAGTCAGCTACCTAGAATGTTAAAGAGTAATCTAACTACGTAGCCATCTGGTTAAGGCAGCCAGCTAGCTAGGCAGCTAAGTATTTAAGTCAGCTTGTTAGCTAGTTGATAGGTAGTTAGCTAATTTCTTAAGTCAGCTGGCTAGAAAGGTAGCTAGCTAGTTAGCTAACTATTTAAGTCAGCTGGCTAGCTAGGTAGCTAGCTTGTTAAGTCAGCTAGTTAAGTCAACTGGCTAGCCAATTGACTAGCTAGGTGTGAGCCAGATAAATCAGTTAGCTGGCCAGCTGGCTAGCTGGTTAATTCAGCTAGTTAAGAGAGCTGGAAAGCCAACTGGCAATGTAGGTAGCTGGCTAGTTAGGTCAGCCACATAGCTACCTGGCTAACTAGTGATGTCTGTGAGTTAAATCAGTTGGGTAGCCAACTGGGTAGCTGCTTAAGTCATCTAGTTTAGTCAGTTGTCTAACCAGCTGGCTAGGGAGGTAGCTAGCTAGTAAGTCAGCAGGCTAGCTGTTCAAGTCAGATAGTTAAATTAGCAAGCTTGCCTGCTGGCTAGGTAGGTAGCAAGCTACTTAAGTGAGCTGTTAGGTTGCTAGCTAAATTCAGCTAGGTAAGTCAGGTCCTAGCCAGGTCGCTAGATAGGTAGCCAGTTATTTAAGGCAGCTGTCTAGCCAGCTGACTTTCTGGTTAAATCAGCTAGTTAAGTTACCTGGCTACCAGCTGGCTAGTTAGTTAAGTCAGCTCATTAAGACTTTTGGCTATCCAGTTGTTAGCTAGTTAAAAGGTTAGTTAAGTCAGATGGCTAGTCATCTGGCTAGCTAGTTATTTCAGCTAGTAAAGACAGCTGGCTAGATAGAAAGCTAGATATATGTCAGCTAGTCATGTCAGGTAGCTAGCTAGTTAAGTCAGCTAGTTAAGCCAGCTGGCTAGCTAGGTAGTTAGCTGGTTAAGTCAGCTAGATAAGTCAGCAAGCCAACTTGTTAAATAAGTGATTTAAGTCAACTGGCTAGCCAGCTGCCTAGCTAGGTAGCTAGCTACTTAAGTCAACTGGCTAGCTAGTTAAGTCAGCTGGCTATCCAGCTGGCTAGCTAGATAGCTAGGCAATTAAATCAGCATAGTAGCCAGCTGGCTAGCTAGTTATGTTACCTAGATAAGTCAGCTCATTTGACAGCTGGCTAGCTAGGTATCTAGATAGTAAAATCAGCTGTCTAGTTCACTGGCTAGACAATTAAGTCACCTAGTTAAGTCAACTGGCTAGCCAGCTGGCTAGCTATATAGCAAGCTAGTTAATTCAGCTGAGTAACTATTAGGCTAACTATGTAAGTCAGCTAGTTATGTCAGGTGGCTTGACAGCAGACTAGTTAGTTAGTGAAATAGTTAACTCAGTTGGCTAATCAGCTGACTAGCTAAATTAGTCAGATAGTTAATTCAGCTGGCTAGCCAGGTAGCTAGCTTGGTAGAGAACTAGTTATGTCAGCTGGCTAGCCATCAGACTCACTAGTTAAGTCATCTAGTTGAGTCAGCTGGCTACCAAGCTGGCTAGCTCATTAAGTCAAGTAGTTAAGTCAGCTGGCTAGCCAGTTGGCTACCTAGGTAGCAAGCTAGTTAAGTCAGCTGACTTCAAGCGGGATAGCTAGTTAAGTCAGCTAGTTAATTCAGTTTTGTTTCCATCTGGCTAGCTAGGTAGCTAGCTAGATGAATCACCTGACTAGCCAGCTATGTAGCTGGTTAAGACAGTCAGTTATTTCAGCTGGCCAGCCAGCTGGCTAGCAGATTAAGTCCAAGTTAAGTCATCTGGCCAGCCAGCTTTTTAGTTAGCTAAATAGTTAAGTCAGCTAGTTAAGTCAGCTGGCTAGCTAGGTAGCTAGCTGATTAAGTCAGCTAGATAAAGCAGCTGGCTAGCTAGTTAAGTTAGTTAGTTAAGTCAGCTGGCTAAGCAGCTGCCAAGCACAGTAGCTAGCTAGTTGAGTCAGCTGGCTTGCCAGCTGGCTAACTAGATAAGTAAAATAGTTAAGTCAGCACGCTGGACAGCAGGTTAGGTAGGAAGGTAGGTAATTAATTAAGCTAACAAGCCAGTGGATTTTTTAGATAGGTAGCTAGTTATGTCAGCTGGTTAGCCGTCAAACTAGTTATGTCAGCTAGTTTAGTCAGTTGGCTATTCAGCTGCCTAGTCAGGTAGCTAGCCAATTAAATCTGCTGGCTTGGCAGCTGGCTACTTCTTTAAATCAGCTAGTTAAATCAGCTGGCTAGGTTGCTGGCTACATATGTAGCTAGGCAATTAAGTAAGCTGGCTAGCCAGCTGGACAGTGAGTTAGTCAGCTAGTTCAGTCAACTGGATAACTAGCTGGTTATCCAGTTAAGTCAGCTAGTTAAGTCAGTTGTCTAGCCAGCTCGCTAGCTGGATAAAAATCTAGTTACATCAGATGGGTAGCCTGTTTACGTGCTAGTTGTTTAAGCTAGTTAAGTCGTTTGGGAAGCTAGTAAGCTAGCTAGCTAAGTCATCTAGATATGTCAGCTAGCCAGATAGATAAGACAGCTAGATATATCAGTTAGCTACATGATAGTTAGATAGGTAGCTAAATCAGCTAGTTATGTCAGCTGGCCAACTAGTTAAGTCAGCGAGGTAAGTAAGCTGGCTAGCCAGCTACCTAGCAGAATAGCTAGCTAGTTAAGTCAGTTGGCTAGTCAGCTATCTAGCTAGTTAAATCACCTAGCTAAGTCACTACGCTGACAGCAGGTTACCTAGGTAGGTAATTAATTCAGTTAGCAAGCCAGCGGGCTATGTAGGTATGTAGTTAGCTAAGTCAGCTGACTAGCCATCAGGAGTCTAGTTATGTCAGCTAGATAAGCCAGCTGGCTATTTAGCTGTCTAGCTAAGTCACTAGCTAGTTAAGTCTGCTGTCTAGCCAGCTGGCTACTTAGTTAAGTCAGCTAGTTAAGGCAACTTGCTAGCCTGCTGGCTAGCTAGGTAGTTAGGCAAATAATTCAGCTGGCTAGCCAGCTGGCTAGCTAGTTAATTCAGCTAGTTAAGTCAGTTGTCAAGCCAGCATGATAACTAGGTAGCTAGCTAGTTATGTCAGCTGTCTAGCCAACTGGCTAGATGGGAAAGTGACCAAGAAATGTTAGAAGACTAGTCAGCTGGCTAGATAGGTAGCTTGCCAGTAATGTCAGCTAGCTAGACAGCTTGCTAGCAAGATAAGTCACCAAGTTAATTCAACTGGATAGCCAACTGGCTAGCTATGTAGCAAGCTAGTTAATTCAACTGGCTGGAAAGCAGGCTAACTAGTTAAAACAGCTATTTAAGTCAGATGGCTAGCCAGCTGGCTAACTAAGTAGGAACCTAATTAAGTCAGCTGGCTAGGTGGCTGGCTAGCTAATTAATTCAGCTAGCTAAGAAAGCTGGCTATCCAAATGGTTAGAGAGGTAGAGAGCTAGTTAAGTCAGCTGGCTAGCCAGCCGGATAACTAGTAATGCCAGCTAGTTTAGTCACCTGGCTGGTCAGCTGCCTAATTTGTTAATCAACTACTAACTCAGCTGGCTAAGCAGCTGGCTAGCTAGTTAAGTCACCCCCTTAATTCAGTTGGCTAGCCAGTTCGACAGCTAGTTAAAAATCTAGTTAATTCAGATGGCTAGATAGCTGTCTGGCTAGTTATTTTAGCTACTAATGTCAGCTGGCTAGCTAGGTAGCAAGCTGGTTAAGTCAGCTAGTTAAGTCGGCTTGTTTACTAGATAGCTAGCTAGGCAGCTAGGTAGTTATTTCAGCTAGTAAAGTCAGCTGGATTGCTAGGTAGCTAGCTAATTAAGTCAGCTAGTTACATCAGCTGTCTAGCTAGTTAACTCAGCTAGTTAAGTCAACTGGCTAGTCACCTGCCTAGATGGGGAGCGAGCTAGTTCATCAGCTGGCTAGCCATCAGGTGTCTTGTTATGTCAGCTAGATAATTCAGTTGGCTATTCACCTATCTAGGTAGCTAGCTAATTAATTCTGCAGGATAGCCAGCTGACTTCTTCGTTAAGTCAGATCATTAAGTCAGCTGCCTAGACTGCTAGCTAGCTAGGTAGCTAGGCAAATAATTCAGCTGGCTAGCCAGCTGGCTAGCTAGTTAATTAAGCTAGTTAAGTCAGTTGGCATACCAGAATGCTAGCTAGATAGCTAGCTAGTTATGTCAGCTGTCTAGCCTGCTGGCTAGATGGTTAAATGACCAAGTTAAATCAGTTGACTAGCCAGCTGGCTAGGTAGGTAGCTTGCCAGTTATGTCAGCTTGCTAGCAAGATAAGTCACCTAGTTAATTCAGCTGGATAGCCAGCTGGCTAAATATGTAGCAAACTAGTTAATTCAACTGGCTAGAAAGCAGGCCAGCTAGTTAAATCAGCTGGCTTGCCAGCTGGCTATCTAGGTAATGACCTAGGTAAGTTAGTTGACTAGACGGCTGGATAGATAATTAAGTCAGCTAGTTAAGAAAGTTGGCTATCCAGATGGCTAGCGAGGTAGTGAGCATGTTAAGTCAGCTGGCTAGTCAGCTAGATGACTAGTAATGCCAGCTAGTTTAGTCAACTGCTCGGCCAGCTGCCCAGCTCGTTAATCAACTAGTCAAGACAGCTGTCTAACCAGCTGGCTAGCTAGTTAAGTCACCTCGTTAAGTCAGTTGGCTAGACAACTCAATATCTAGTTTAAAAAACTAGTTAATTCAGATGGTTAGACAGTTGTCTGGCTAGTTATTTCAGCTAGTAACGTCAACTGACTAGCTAGGTAGCCAACCAGTTAAGACACCTAGTTAAGTTGGCTTGCTTGCTAGATAGCTAACTAGGGAGCTAGCTAATTATTTCAGCTTTCAAATTCAGCTGGTTGCTAGGCAGCTAGTTTGTTAAGTCAGCTAGTTATGTCAGCTGGCTAGCTAGTTAATCAGCTAGTTAAGTCAGCTGGCTACCCATCTACCTAGCTTGGGTAGCTAGCTAGTAAAGTCAGATGGCTTGCCAGCTGGCTAGCTAGTAAGTCACCTAGTTAACTCAGCTTGCTAGCCAGATGGGTAGTTAGGAAGCTAGGTAGTTAAGTCAGCTGGTAAGCCAGTGGGATACATAGGTATCTAGCTATTTAAGTTAGCTGGCTAGCCACCTGTAAAGCTAGTGATGTCAGCTAGTTAAATCAACTGGCTAGCCAGTGGGCTAACTAATCAAATTACCTTGTTGAGTGAGCTAGCTAGCCAGGTGGCTAGCAAGTTAAGTCAGTTAGTTAGTTCAAGTGGCTAGCCAACTGGTTAGCTATGTAGATAGCTAGTTAAGTCAGTGAGTTAAGTTAGCTACCTTGCCAGCTGGCTATCTAGGTGGATAGCTAGCTAACCCAGCTGGCTAGCCAGATGCTATCTACTTAATTCAGCTAGTTAAGTCATTTGGTTATCCAGCTGGCTAGCTAGGGTGGCTGTAAAGTAAGATGGCTCATTAAGCAGGGCTAATCTGGTAGGTGGCTAGATAGTCAGGGAGGTAGGCATACTGGTTAAGTCCTCTGACCAGTTGGCTTCACTCACCAGTCGATTAAAGTCAGCTGACCAGTCAGCTCATTCTCTGGCCAACTAGTTAAAGTCAAACTGACCAGTCAGCTCACTCGCCGGCAGACTAGTTAAGTCAGTTGGCCTGTTGGCTCACTCGCCGGACAATTAGTAAATTCAGCTCACCTCTCGGCTCACTCACCAGCCAACTAGTTAAGTCAGCTAACTGGTCAGCTGCCTAGCCGGTCAACTAGTAAAGTCAGCTAGCCAAACGGCCGACTAGTCGGTGAACTTCTCAGCTGACAAGTTAGCTCAGATAACTAGTCACTAACAAGTTAGGCCTGCTAACTAGTTGGCCCACTAATCGACCTACTAGTTACTTCAGCACACCAGCCATGCAATTAGTTAACAGAGCTGACTTGTGGTCCAACTAATCTGTCAACAAGTAAAGTCAGTTACCTAACTCATTAAACTAGGTAAATCAGGTAGTTAACTCGTTTACCAAGTATTTCAAAGAGGTAACTAACTCGTTAACCAACTCATTAAGTTGGCTAGCTATCTCATTAGCCAATTAGTTAAGTCAACTAGCTAAGTCAGCTAGCTAACCAACTAGCTAAATAAGTCAACTAGCTAAGTCAGATAGCTCACTAGCTACCAAACTATTTAAGTCAGGTACTTAAGTCTGTTACCTAACTAGCTAGCTGATTAGTTAAGTCAGCTAGTTATTCAGCTAAATTGTTAGCTAACTATTTAATTCAGGTAGTTAAGTCAACTAGCTAATTAGTTAAGTC
>NW_006988879.1:0-728 GCF_000164805.1 Carlito syrichta
AGTCAGTCACTGAGTCATCCAACACAGAGGAGGGCCAGACACAAGGACAGTTATCACTGACAAGCTTTTGTCTCTGGGGCACTCTTCACAACTGAGAATCAGTCACGAGGACAGCCAACACAGCAAACAGCCAATGGGGGACCCATCACAGAGGAAGACCAGTCACTGGGTCACTGGGAACTGATTACAGAGGAAGACCAGGGACTTCAGCAAATATCACAGAGAAGGGACAGTATCTGGAGACACCTATCACAGAAGAGAACCTTTTGCCACAGCACTGAACACAGAGGAGAACTACTCAATGAGGCACCAAAAACAAAGGAAGGAAACTCACTGAGGCAGCTTTACAGAAGAGGAAAAACACTGGGACAGATTTCTCAGAAAATGTTCTGTCTGGTGCGACCATCACAGAGGAGGATCAGTCACTAAGCACCCTACACAGAGGAGAGGCACTCATGGGGCACCCACAATAGAGGTGGGTCAGTGACAAAGGTGGTCCAGTCATGGGGCATCCCACACAGAGGAGGGCTAGTCACTGGCACAAACATAGAGAAGACCCAGTAACTGGGGCATCTAACACATAAGAGAGTCAGTCACTGGAACACCCATAACAGAAGAGAGTCCATCACTGGGGCACCTTTCGCAGAGGGGGGCTATTTGCAGTGGAGTCCAATTTGGAGCAGGACTAGTAACTTGGGCACCAATCACAATGGCATACACTCAATGGA
>NW_006988880.1:0-872 GCF_000164805.1 Carlito syrichta
AGGTAGAAGTCACATACCCACTGTCCTATGCAGTGGGCCATGACTTGGCTAGGAGGATGTGGATCGAGTGAAGGGTTACCATTTCAGCATCTCTTTCATCAGGATCCCTTGCTGTTAATGGCGATTTCATTCCTTGCCTTTTCTCTTGGTGTTGGCACCGGGAGCGCATCACCAACCGTCCTTTGTTACATTTAGTAGCCTTAACAAATCCTCCTTGCTCCTGTGGAAAGCTTCCTCATGTTGTTATTCATAGGAACTGAACCAGTCAGTCGGACTGTGTTGCCTAATAGCACCCAGCTCAATTTTGGTTCAAAAGAGAAAAGATAGTAGTGAATTGAAGAAAAGGGAACACATGACAAGGTATATTCTCACAAAATCAAGTCTGCAGCCATTCAGGGGAGTAGAAGAGAGGACAGGGACACAAACAAAGAGTAGATTGCCCATTATTCCTTTGCTTCTAAAGTTAAGATGGTGGGCCCTAGCATCCAGTGGCTGTGGAAGAAAAACTTGACCAATCACAGGTCCCAGTTATGAGTATGCTGTAGGAGGATAAAGAAGACTGTTTTCTGATGCTTTAGAATCAGCTTATGAGCTACTTGGCTTTAGCCAAAAGACATTTCAGTCTTAGATGGAAATCTGAATTCAGACTACTAGAACCTAGCTGGGAGAGAAGGAGGCCAAGCCAGGAGTAAAGGCATCAGGAAGAGGATAGAGCCAGGTCATGTATATGGCCAGTTCTCCAGGTGATAACTAGTCGTGGGTCTTATCATTTTCACGCACAACTTGGAATGATTTGTCAGTTAACCTGTGAGCCCGACACGGTGGCGTGCATCTCAAATACCTTCCAGCTACAAGCAAGGGTGAGTCGGGGG
>NW_006988881.1:0-898 GCF_000164805.1 Carlito syrichta
TAGCTTTTTAACTAGCTACAAGCTGGATAGCCAACTGTCTTAATGAGTTGACTTACTTGCTAGTGAACTGGTTGCCCGCTGACTTAACAAACTGACTTAACTTGCTAGCCAGCTGGTTGCTAGCTGACTTAACTAGCTGACTTAAACAGCTAGTCAGCTGGCTAGTCAGTTGACTTAACTAGCTGGCTACATATCTAGCCAGCTAGCTAACCAACTCACTTACCTAGCTGACTTAAGCTAGCAAGCTTGTTATCCACCAGTCTTAACTTGTTAGCTATCTACATAGTAAGTTGGCAGGCCAAGTGACTTAACTAGCTGACTTTAACAACTATCCTGCTGGCTAACCAGCTGACCTTCCTAGCTGACTTAAGCTAGCAAGCTTGCTAGCTTAAGTTGACTTAACTAGCTGGCTACATATATAGCCAGCTAGCTAACCAACTCACTTACCTAGCTGACTTAAGCTAGCAAGCTTGTTATCCACCAATCTTAACTTGCTAGCTATCTGCATAGTAAGCAGGCTAGCCAAATGACTTAACTAGCTGACTTGAACAACTATCCTGCTGGCTAACAAGTTGACTTATCTAGGTAGCAACCTACCTAGCCAGCTGGCTAGACAGCTGACTAAACTATGTGACTAAACCAGCTAGCCAGTTGGATAGCCAGCTGACTTAACATGCTGACATCACTACCTAGCCAGGTAGCTATCTAGGAGACTTAACTAGCTAGCTGCCTACCTAGCAAGTTGCCTAGCCAGCTGCCTTAACTAGCTGATGAACCAGCTAGCCAGTTGTCTAGCCAACTGACGTAACTAGCTCTCTATTTAGCTAGCCAGCTGGCTGGCCAGCTTACTTAAGTAGCTGACTTAACTAGTAGCTGCTTGCTAGGCAGCTGACTTAAA
>NW_006988882.1:0-790 GCF_000164805.1 Carlito syrichta
CCTACATTTCCCACTGGCTTGCCAACTGACTTATCTACCTCACTTCCAAGCTAAACAGCAGGCCAGCGAGCTGACTTAACTAGGTGACTTAACTTGCTAGCCAGCTAGCTAGCAAGCTGACTTAACTAGCTAGCTACCTTGCTAGGCAGCTGGTTTGCCAGCTGATTTAACTGACTTAACTAGCTAGCCAGTTGACTCTACTAGCTGACTTAACTAGATAGGCAGCTGGCTATCCAGCTGAATTAACTAACTAGCTACCTACCTGCATATCTAGGTAGCCAACTGAACAACATAGCTGACTTAAATACCTACCTAGGTGCCATAACTAGCTTACTTTTATAACTAGCTTCCTAGATGGCCAGCTGGCTTAACTACCTACCATAACTAGCTAGACAAATGGCTAGCCATCTGAATTAACTATGTTATATCTAGCTCACCAGCTGGAGAGCCAAATTACTTAATGTGCTGACTTAACTAACTAACCTGCTGGTTGCCAGGTGACTTAACTAGCTAACTTAAATTGCTATCCAGCTGGTTGCCGGCTGACTTAACTAGCTGACTTAACCAGCTTGTCAGCTGGATAGCCAGCTGATTTAACTAGCTGGCTACTATCTAGCCAGCTGGCTAGCCAGCTACTTACCTAGCTGACTGAAGCTAGCAAGCTGGCTAGCCACCTCACTGAACTTGCTAGCTATCAATGTAGCCAGCAGGTTAAGCAGCTGAGTGAACTAACTGATTTGAGCAACTATCCTGCTGATTTATCTAGCTAACTACCTACCTAGACAGCTGA
>NW_006988883.1:0-664 GCF_000164805.1 Carlito syrichta
CGAGACCTTGTTGCTCCCCAAACACAAACACTGGAGTTGTACATGGTGGCGCATGCTATCCTGGCTACACAGGATGCAGTGGCCTCCATCCCTGGGTGTTCCTTTGCATCACCACTGACGACAGAACCTGTGAGTCCAGGTCGGGCAGCATGGGTAATGGCCATCAAGACCGCACCCTGGGATGCCAAGGCAGGAGGCTGCCTGAGCACAGGAGTCAGAGACCAGCCCAGGCAAAGTGGGCTGACCTCGTCTCAGTGAGAGGTCCATAAAATAGAGTCAGATGTGGTGGCCCTTGGAGACCTGTGTACTCAGGGACCTAGGTGGAAGGACCACCTGAGCCCCATAGGTCAAAACCCTGGGAGTCACGATCGTTCTGCCATGGCCCATCCCTGCCAACAGAAACTCTGGCAACAATACAGATGCATCCCATGTGCCTCATGATGGGCGTCCATGATTCCCCAGGGAAGGGTCTACCTGGGTGGGGGATGATGGAGTGATCAGGAGAGGAAAGGACCCTTCCCTGCAAGAAGGTGGCGGACAGGGAGACCAGAACCTGGGCTGGTCGCTGCATTGCCATACTGCCTTGATCACTATGTGCCCAATAGCCACTATAGATCAGGGCCATCTGTCCCGTGAGCTCACACATGTGGTAGTGGGGGGAATG
>NW_006988884.1:0-4205 GCF_000164805.1 Carlito syrichta
CCTTAAGCAGCTAACCATATGGCTAACCAGTTGATTTAACTAACTAGCTACCTACCAAGCTACCTAGCTAGTCAGCTGAATAAACTAGATGAATTAACTAGCTACATACCTGCCATAACTAGCTTACTTATATAGCTAGATTCCTAGCTAGCCAGCTGAATTAATTATCTAAAATAGCTACCTAGACAGATGGCTAGCCATTTGACTTAACTAACTTTTTAACTAGCTAACCAGCTGGATAGCCAACTGACTTAATGTGCTGTCTTTACTAGCTAGCCTGCCAGTTGCCAGGTGACTTAACTAGCTGACTTAAATTTCTAGTCTGCTGGTTGCCAGCTGACTTAAGTAGCTGACTTAACTTGCTAGCCAGCTGGTTGCCAGCTGACATCACTAGCTGACTTAACCAGCTAGTCAGCTGGCTAGCCAGTTGACTTAACTAGCTGGCTATCTATCTTGCCAGCTGGCCAGCCAGTTGACTTACCTAGCTTACTTAAGCTAGCAACCTGGCTAGCCACCTCACTTAGCTTGCTAGCTATTGACATAGCCAGCAGGCTAGACAGCTGACTTAACTAGCTGACTTGAACAACTATCCTGCTAGCTAGCAAGCTGATTTATCTAGCTTGCTAACTACCTAGCCAGCTGGCTAGACAGCTGACTAAACTAGCTGACTTAACCAGCTAGCCAGTTGGCTAGCCAGTTGACTTAACTTGCTGACCACACTAGTTAGCCAGGTAGATATCTAGTTGTCTTAACTAGCTAGCTACCTACCTAGTCAATTGGCTGGCAAGCTATCTTAACTAGCTGAATTAACCAGTTATCCAGCTGGCTAGCCAACTGACTTAACTAGCTCACTATCTAGCTAGCCAGCTGACTAGGCAGCTGACTTAAGTAGCTGACTTAACTAGTAGCTACCTAGCTAGCCAGTTGACTTAGATAGTTAGCTAACTAGCTAGCTACGTAGTTAGCCAGCTGACTTAAATAGTTAGCTAACTATCTAGCTACCTAGCTAACAATCTGACTTAAAGAGTTAGCTACCTTGCTAGCTAGCTGATGTAACCAGCTAGATAGCTAGTTAGCTTAATCATAATCTAACGTACTAGCTAGGTGACTTAATCATCTGACATATCATTAACTAATGAGCTGGCTAGCTGACTCAACCAGGTGACATAACTCATTCGCTATCTTGCTATCTAGCTGACCTTCCAGCTGACTTAACATTAGTTTACTAGCTATCTAGCCTAGTCAAGTAGGTGACTCAACCAATTTGCTAACTAGCTAGCTAGCTGACTCATCCTGCTGAATTAACCCATTAGTTAACTAGCCAGCAACCTGACTCAACCTGCTGACTTATCACTTTAGCTAACTAGCTAGCTAGCTGTTTTAATCAGGTGACTAAATTAGAAGCTGACTTAACTAGCTGACTTAGCTCCCTCGCTTAACTACTCAGCTAGCTGACTTATCTACCTGAATTAAATAGTTAGCTAACTATTTAACTGTCTGAATAACCAGCTGATTTAACTAATTAGCTAACTAGTTAGGTGAAAGAATAAATAACTGAATTAAATAGTTAGATCTCTGACTTAGCTAGCTGACATAGTTAGCTAGCTAGTTAGCCAGCTGACTTAGCTAGCTGACTTTACTAGTTGGCTAATCAGATAGCTAGCTAAATTAACGAGTCTGTTAATGAGTTATATACCTGTTTTAACTAGTTGGTAAATAAGTTAAAATAGCTGGTTTAACTAGATGGTTAACGAGTTAGCTAGGTGACTTAGCTTGTAGGCTGACAAGTCGGCTGACTAGTTAGCTTATTTAACAGGTTGGCAGACTACACAGCCAACTTGTTCTCTGGGTTAACAAACCGGCCGACTATTTAGTTGTGTTAACTAGTTGAATGACGAGTTGGACCCCTAGTTAGTTGGATGGGTAGTTTGCTGACCTAACTAGTCGGCCGACTAATTAGCTGAACTAACTTGTCAGCTGAGAAGTTGGCCCACTAGTCGACCGATTGGTTAGCTTACTTAATTAGTGGCCCAGCTAGTAGGCCAACCGTTTAGCGGACTTAAGTAGTCGACCAGAGTGTGAGCTGACAGGTGAGCTGACGTAACTAGTCAGCTGGCGAGTGAGCTGACTGGTCAGCTGAATTAACTAGTTGGCCGGCTAATTTGCCTATGCGTGCTCTGCCATAACTAGTCACCCGGCGAGTGAGCCAACCGGTGAGCTGACTTAACTAGTCGGCTGGTGAGCAAATGACTAGTTAGCTGACCTTTTGGCCTTCGAGCAAGAGGACAAGTTAGTTGACTTGATGGCTGGTGAGTGAGCCAACTAGTTTCCTGACCAGTTTGCATGTGAGCAAGCCTACTAGTTAGCTAACCTGATGGAAAGTGAGGGAGCCCACTAGATAGCTGACCAGATAGATGAGTTGCTAGCCGACTAGTTAGCTAAGTAACTAAATGACTTGCTAGCTGACTTAACTAGCTAGCTGATTAGCTAACTGGCTATGTAGCTGACATAACTAGTAGGAAACAAGCTATCTAGCTGGCTATTTAGCTGCCTTAAATAGCTAGATAACTGGCTAGTTAGCTGGCTAGCACTCTAAAATATCCAGCTGACTAGCTAGCAGACTTAACTAGCAAGCTGATTAGGAGCCTGAGTAGTTGGCTGACTTAACATGTTAGCTGAATATTTACCTGACTTGCAAGCTGACTTAACTACTAGCTGGCTAGCTACCTGTTTTTACTAGCTGACTAGATAGCTGGCTGGCTAGCTGGTTAGCCAGCTGACTTAACTAGCTAGCTACCTTGTTGGCTAGACTGCTAGACAACTGGATTAACTAGCTAGCTACCTGGCTGGCTAGCTGCCTAAGCAGCCGGCTAGCTTGCTAGTGGGCTGGCAAGCTGGCTAGCCAGTCAGCTTAAATAGCCAGCTGGGTGGCCAGACAGTGGGATAGACAGGTGGCTTAACTAGTCAGCCACCCTGCTGGTCAACCGGCTAGCCAGCCAGCTTAACTAGCTGGCCACCTACCTGACCAACCTGCTAACCAGCCGGCTTAACTTGCCAGCCACCTCACTAGCCAGTCGACTAACCAGCTGAGTTAACTACCTGACTTAACTAGATGGCCTGCTTTCTAGTCTGTAGAACTAACTAGCTTGCTACATAGCTATCCAGCTAGCTAGCCAGCTGAAAGTCTACGTGACTCATCTACCTAGCCAGCTGTCTAGCCAGCTGACTTAAATAGTAAGCTACCTAGATAGCCAGGGGGCTAGTCATCTGACTTAACTTGGTCACTTAAGTATATAGCCAGCTGGCTAGACAGCTGACATAACTAGCTAGCTAACTAGCTGGCATGCTGGCTCACCACCTGACTTAATTAGCTGAATTAACTAGCTAGCCAGCTGGCTAGCCAGTTGACTTAATTGCCCTAGTTGCCTAGCTAGCTAGCAGAGTAGCCAGCTGACTTAACTAACTGACTTAACAAAGTATCCAGCTGGATAGTCAGCACACTTAACTAGCTAGCTACCTAGCTAGACACCTGGATAGGCAGCTGACTAAACTAGTGGCCATAATTAGACGCCTGATGGCCAGCCAGCTGACTTAACTAACTACCTGCCTACACAGCCTGCTGACTTTCCAGCTGACTTAAGTACCTAACTACCTAGCTAACTTGCATGCCAGCCAGCTGGCTTAACTAGTTGATTTAACTAGCTAAACGGCTGGCAGCCATATGAACTAACTAGCTTTTTTAACTAGGTAGCAGACTGGCTAGACACCTGACTTAACGTGCTGACTTAACTAGCTACTCAACTGGATAGCCAGCTGACTAAACTAGCTGAATTAACTACTGGCCAGCTGGCTAGCCAGGTGACTTAATTGCCTAGCTATCTAGCTAGCCAGCAGCCATGCCAGCTGACTTAACTCGCTGACTTAACTAAGTAGCCAGCTGGCTAGCCAACACACTTAACTAGCTCTCTACATACCTAGACAGCTGAATAGCCAGCTAACTTAACTAGCTGACATAACTAGATAGCCTGATGGCTAGCCAGCTGACTTAACTAGCTACCTACCTACATAGCCTGTTGTCTTGCCAGCTTACTTAACAACCTAACTACCTAGCTAATGTGCTGACCAGCGAGCTGACTTAACTAGGTGACTTAACTAGCTAGCCATCTGACTGGCAAGGTGACTTAACTAGATAGATACCCTGATAG
>NW_006988885.1:0-3568 GCF_000164805.1 Carlito syrichta
AACAGCTTGAATCTGGTCTGACCAAAAAAAAAAAAAGTGATTAGATACCAAACAAATAAAAATTATCTACATTATAAGCTTCCTCCAATTCCCAGGCTTTTATTAATGAACGTTATTTTAGTGATTACCTAAAATTATGTTACTTTTATAAACTCTAATTTATTTAGTCATTTTTCAAATGGTAAACATTGAATTGATGATTTTTTGCTGAAAAATAAAAACAACAATGGTTGCAGGACCTTAGAGGAAGAAACAGGGATACAGGGAGCTGTTGTTCAGTGGGAAGAGAGATTCACTTCTGCAAAATGAAAACATTCTAGAGATCTCTGGCACATAAATAAGATACACACACACACACACACACACACACACAATGCTGAATCACACATTAGTTAATGGTGATAAATTTAAGTGATTTGTACTTTAAGTAAAATCACAAAACTTTTAAAGGTGAAATTTGGAGTTTACAAATCCTGAGGTTTTTGAGAACGTCCTGCCCCAACAGGGGAGACTCTAGGTGTGATGAAAACAAACTGTGGGTGGTCTGAGGGTGCCTTTCCTGTCTCAGGCCAGGCAATTTCCCACGAGCTTTTCCAGACTCAGGTGATTGGTTACTCTATGGGTCCCTAAACCCCTCAAGAGTCCACATTGGAAGAGCAGCCTAAAGTCCCAGTGAGGCTAAGGAGTTGTGAGATCCAGAGGGGAGGGTAGGTCTGCAGGGGAGGGAAGAAGAAGGAAAGTGTGTTGAAGAGGACAGACCAAAGAACAACAAAACTGTAGAGAAGGTCTCAGGTGTAAGACAAAAAAGGAGGAATAAGGATCAGGATTGATAGGGAGGGAGAGGCCTTAGATGATTCAGGTGAGGAGTTTCCAAGTCGGCTCTCCACAATTTTTATGGGAGGCCTAGTGTCTTTAGAAAAAGTTTGCCATTTCTGCAGACACTGGACTAAATTAGTGTCATGATGGTGCTGCAGGGAGAAGAGAAGAGGGAAGGGTGCAGCCCAGAAAGTGAGCTCCCTATAGGTTAACAGACAGTTAAACCAGTGAGAAAATTGAGAAAATTCTGATAGGATCAGGGGAGAGTCTAGCTGCTTCAACTTCTCACAGGAAACCAAGATCCAAAGTCTCAGAACCGCTGTCTTCTCCCCATGCCTGGATGGTCTCTAGGTTGAGTAAGAGAGGGGAGAGAGTCCCCTTAGATACTTGAGAGCATACTCAACTCTAAAAAGGGGTGTGGGCCACTTGGGTAAGCCCAGAGATTTCAGAAAATCTGGTTTCAAGGTCTCAAGGGTGTTTATTCTAGGTCACCCCATCCCTGGTCTCAGACCTCGACTCTTTTACTGATTTGGGCATAGAGCATTTCCAAGTCTGAAAGCTTTACAGAAGTTTTTCCTCTTGACAGTTAAGACCTGCTTCTTATTTTCAGCTCTTCTTGAGATACCATGAGATGAAATTCTCTAAAATGTTTACTCTTTTCTTTCAACTACTGAGAGAAAGATCTGATCCCGTACTATACTCTCTTCAGCTTATCTATGGCACTTATGAACAGCCACCCAATTCCACACTCCAGTTGCTATCGTATCCCTATAATTTTACTGATTTTTTTTGGAGTTGGAGTCTCACTCTGTCACCCAAACTGGAGTGCAGTGGCCGCTCCCAGTCACTGCAGCCTCGACCTGCTGGATTCCAGCGATCCTTCCGCCTCAGCCTTCCAAGTAGCTGGAACTACAGGCGCGTGCTACCACACCAGGCTAAATTTTTGTTTTTTGATTTATTGTAGAGATGAGATCTCACCATGTTGCCCAGGTGGGTCTCAAACCCGCGGGCTCAGGCAATCCACTTACCTTGGCCTCCCAAAGCACGGGATTACAGGCTGAGTCACCGAGTCTGATAATTTTACTGATTTTTATAGGTCTTTAAATTTTATTTGATTGTAAGATGTGGACCACAAGTCAGAATAGGTACCTAAGTTGTCTTTGTGCAGGTAAAGTTTGGGCCTCCAACTGGTCCTCATATTCCCTGGTTTAGAATCAAGTATCTTTAGTGATGTTATGGGCCACCCATCCCCCTACCCTGGCAGTGTCCTTCTACTGTCAATCCCTCTCTTATATATTGCGATGAATGTTTATGACCCACTTAAGAGTGAGAAAATGCGGTACTGAGTTCTCTTTCTGTGATAGATCACTGAGAATGATGGACTCTAAATCCATTCAACTAGCACCCAAGTTCATAATTTTATCTGTCTTTATGGCTGTGTAATACTCCACCACGTATGTGCCAAATTTTCTTTATCCAACTCACTTTTTTTCTTTTTAAAAATTTCTTTATTTTAAATATATGGGGTACAATCCAGGGTTAGATATACAAGTGGTCATTTTACAGGTAAAGTTTGGGCCTCCCACGGTCCCCACTTTTCCTGGTTTGAGATCAGTTACCCTTATTGATGTTATGTGCTCCCTGCCACCAGCAGTGTCCTGCTACTGCCAATCCCCTCCTTATTGTACTATGGTATATATTCAGGGTCCACTTATGAATAAGAACATGTGGTACTCAAGTTCTTTGTTCCTTACACAGGATTTTTTATTATTATAAAGTTGTGGGGTACAATTCAGGGTTAAGTGTACAAACGTTGATTATGCTGGTACACTTGTTGATGAGGTATGCCCCTCCCTCCCCTAGCAGTTTCCCTCAACTGCCAATCCCACCCCCCTGACAGTTTCCTGCTACCACTAATCCCTTTCTTACAGTATTATAATTGTTCAAGGACCTCTTATGAGTGTGAACATTTGGTACTCCTTTCTTTGTTTCTATCATAGATCACTGAGTATGATTGACTCTAAATCCATCCATGTTGCTGTGAACTCCATATGTGTGTCCTTCTTTACAGATGCATAATATTCCATTTTGTATTTGTACCACATTTATTAATCCAGTCCAGCTCCATTGGGTAGCATGGTTGGTTCCATGTTTTTGCTATCATGAATACAGCTGAAACAAAATTAATGTGCTGATTTCTTTTTTTGTAGAGTAATTTGAGTTCCTCTGGGTATATCCAACAGGGGAATTGCTGAGTCATATGGAAGGTCAATTTCTAGTTCTTTCAGAAGTTGCCACTCCAGTGCACTATTGATGGGCACGAGGGTTGGTTCCATGTTTTTGCTATTGTGAATAGTACTGCAATAAACATGTGTGTGCCCAAAGAAACTCAAATCATTTCCCTACTATTTTAAAACCCAGAGACTATGTTCCAGCAGTGCTTCTCCTATACACCATCCAAGGTCATCTGAAGTGATACCTCATGGACACATGCCCAGGACTGTCAGGCCTGCACGTATCAGCTGTGATGAGTTGCTCACTGCCTTCCTGAAAGGAGTCAACCAACCCCAGCATCTATCTTTAGAGGGTTGTCTTGCTAGAAACACTGCCTGTAGCATCTTGTGTTTCACAATCCCAAGAAGCAGAAGATGAGATGTGGGATTCAAAAGGTGAATGGAGGGAGTGCTATGGGGAACACAGACAGGGAAACACAATGAACCTGGTAGAGATTAGGTCTGGCTAAAGGCCTGCG
>NW_006988886.1:0-688 GCF_000164805.1 Carlito syrichta
GAGGTCTTGTCACCCAGGCGGGTCTCGAACCTGCAGGCTCAGGCAAACCACTCACCTCAGCCTCTCAAAGGCACGGGATTACAGGCTGAGCCACCGAGCCCGATGAGGAGGATCTTTATAGTGGTGTCTAGAAAGGTTAATCCTCATGACTTTGGCTGTTAGGTTCCCAGATGTGATTTAAACTATGCATAAGAGATTCATTAGTGTACGTTGTTTCTAGAAGTGGATGAGAGGAGGAGGGGTGTCCAGCCAAAAAAGCTCACTTTTCTGGTCTGAGCCCTGGCCAGACAGTACAACCCTATCGATGCAACAGCAAGACTCACCAGTTTTCTGTCATAATCAAAGGATTTTTCTGATAATAGAAACACAGAAGTCTAGGAATTAGGAGAATGACTTATCTTATATGAAACTGTTTCAATGACAGGACAATTAAGAATAAATAAATGGACTAACTATTGTCCTTCTCAACTTTCAATCTCACCTGAAGTCACTAGGTAGTGTTTACATTTCTTTATCTCACCACGTATTGCATCACCCTTTGCCTCTAACTTTCCAAAATCATGTGATGTTTCACTCCTGTTACCTAAAGTTTCTTTCTGAAGTCTGTTGAAGTTACTCTTAACATTTTTCTTTATTGTATATATTTTCAACTTCATTCTAAATATAAGAAGGAATCTTATTTTCCCTT
>NW_006988887.1:0-679 GCF_000164805.1 Carlito syrichta
ACGTCATAAAGAGTCTTTCATTTTCTCATGACATACAAGTACCACTAGTTTTAAAATCGTCTTTTCCGAAGTTTCTGTTTAACTGGTCTGTCTATTTTTGTACTAATATCCAACTCTATAAATAATATTGATCTATAACCTATCTTAATGTCTGGTAGCAAAAGTACTTCAACTTTGTTGCACTTGAACAAGATTGTCATTGACATTTTCAGCTTTGGCATTTCCAAAAAAAAATTCTAGCCACTTTGTGAATTTCCATGAGAAAACCTGCCAATAATTTGTTAGAATAAAAAATTTTGTTTGACACTCATTTCTGTTCCTAAACTTTGTTCTCCCAACTCATGACATAATTTGTCATTTTGTTTATGTATACCTTCTAAAATATTTTCTAATGACATATGAAGATTTTATAGTAAACATTTTACACTTATTCAATTGAGTTGATGTTATTAACTGCTCTTGATAATGTAATTTTTAAAAAATTTTAGTTGGATTGTTTGTTACCGGTATAATATATACAATTAATTATTTAATATCAATTTAGTTTTCAACAGTGTCAATATAATTTTGAATAGAAATAGTGATTTAAAAGTATTTTTGTTTATTCTGTATGAATAGAAATGATTTTATAATTTTATATTTAACTAAAATGATGGCAATTGCCATTTTAGAGATGCTA
>NW_006988888.1:0-661 GCF_000164805.1 Carlito syrichta
TTATCTGGTTAGGAAGGTGCAAGGTATCTCATTTTGTGTGTGGTAGCTTTTGTGAATGGGATGTGCTTATACTTGGTTCTCTGTTTTTGCTGGTGTATAAGAATGTGATGTATTTTGCACATTTATTTTGTATCCTGAGATTTTGCCAGAATCTCTTGGATTCTCAAATGTAGAATCATATCACTAGCAGAGAGGGATAATATGACTTCTTCTTTTCCTACTTGGATACCCCTGATTTCCTTCTCTTGTCTGATTGCTCTAGGTAGGACTTCCAAAATTATTTTGAACAGGAAGCGTGAGAGTGGGCAGCCTTCTCTTGTTCCGGCTTTCAAGGGAGATGCTTCCAATTTCTGTCCATTGAGCAAGGTGTTCGCTGTGGGTTTATCAAAAGTGACTCTTACTATTTTGAGATATGTTCCCAATATGATGTTCTCAGGTTTTTATCATGTTCTCAGGTTTTTATCAAGAATTGGTGCTAGATTTTATCAAAAGCTTTTCCTGTGTCTAGTGATATAATCTTGTAGTCCTTATTTTTATACATATTGTTGTATTTAATTACATTTATGGTCTTGCAGATGTTGAACCAGCCCTGAATTTCGGGGATGAATCATATGTGGTCATGATGGATGATTTTTGAGATGTGTTGTTGAATCCGGTTAGG
>NW_006988888.1:2439-3217 GCF_000164805.1 Carlito syrichta
GGAGTATTTGGATCCCCAGCTATGATAGGGTTAGAGTCAATATCTTTAAAAAAAAAATTTTAGTATGAAAACTGATGTTCCTCTGTTGGGTGCATATATGTTTAAGATGGATATTTCTTGTTGGTGGGTTGAACCTTTTATGATTATGTAGCATCCCTCTTCATTTTTTTGTTTACTTGAAGTCTCACTCTGTTGCCCAGTGCAGTGCAGTCGCGTGCTTTTGACTACCACTGCCTTGACCTGCTGAGCTCAGGCCATTCTTCCGCCTCAGCCTTTCAAGTAGCTGGAACTACAGACACACCTTTCCATGCCTGGCTAATTTTCTGATTTATTGTAGAGACAAATTCTCATCAAGTTGCTCAGGTTGTTATCGATCTTCTTGTTTCCTGTACCTTGGCCTTTTGTCTCCTGTCTGAGGGTCCCAAGTTTATTGTCCATTGTCCTCTGTTTTATGGTCCTCCTTTTTTAGTCCCTTGTCTCCTGGTTGCCTGGTCCCCTTTTTCTTTCCTTCTAGTCCCTAGTGTCTTATCCCCTGTTCTGTTACACTGTCCCCTGGTTTTCTGTCCTCTGGTTTTAGTCCCCCATTTTCCTGTTCTCTGCTCCTTGTTGCCTGTTCCCTGTTCCACTGGTCCCGTGCTCTTGTGAGGCAGAAGAGTAAGAAGAAGAAGGCTGAGCTTAATGGGAGGATGGTGGAAAGTGATGGAGCTGAATGAGGAGTGAGTGGATAAGGAAAAGTGCCTTTGCTGGTGAAGGTGAATCATCAGTGGATGGAGTTCCC
>NW_006988889.1:0-808 GCF_000164805.1 Carlito syrichta
CATGAATCAACCATGCTGCCCATTGAAAGTGAACTGGATAAAAAAAAAAAAGTGGTACATGATGGTATATTATGTAACCATAAAGGACAAAATTGTGGACTTCGCAGCAACCTGGATGGATTTAGAGTTTGTCATACTCAGTGATCTATCACAGAAAAAAAGAACTGAGTACCACATGTTCTCATTCATAAGCAGACCCTGAACATTTATCATAATACTACACAAACGAGATTGGCAGTAGAGGGACGCTGCCAGAGGAGGGGGCAGGCACATAACATCCATAAGGGTATCTGATTCCAAACCAGGTGAGGACCCATGGGAGGCCCAAACTTCACCTGTACAATGACCACTTATGTATCTAATCCTGAATTGTACCCCACATCTTTAAAATATAAAAAATTAATAAATTTAAAAAATCATGGCGGTACAAGAATGCGCATCACAGCATTGTTTTTAATAATAGGAAAAAAGTAGAAGCAACTTTAATATTAACCAGTAGAGAATTAGATGTCACAAAACAATATGTTCAATGGAATGCTATGAAGCTTTTGTATTGTGTGTGTATAAATTATATATATTTCTACTAAAAGCAATTTTTAAGACAAGAACTTACAGTATAACACCATTTTTGTTTTTCAGTACATATTTGTACATGTACTCGTAGGGTCCATCAATCCTAGAAGGTTTTAAAGCAAGACATGAACAATGCTTATCTCCGTGTTTTAAGATTACAAGTGACTTTTTCTTTTTAAATATTTTCTGATACTTACAATGAATATTATTTATATCAGAAACAAAGGTGCTTTTA
>NW_006988890.1:0-2687 GCF_000164805.1 Carlito syrichta
CGAACTTTATGGGAGTCTTTCTCTTGATATCCAAGCAACTAGAATTCTAGGTCACCAGGTAATATCTTGGCGTCTTGCTGAGAATTAAGCAGGAATTTCAGTAATGGGAGTCCTCATATACAGAACACTACACAACCTGTTGCTACAGGAGAATAAGGATTCTTGGTTACACGAAGCCTCCATCCCAAAAACCTACAGACCTTCTTGCTAAGAGATAACCACCATTTAGGTTTTGCGAGTAGGAATCTGGATAATGGGAGTCCTCCTATACAGGAAACTGCACTGTCTATTGCTAAAGGAGAATAAGAATGCTGGTTTACATGTGTCCTCCATTCCAATAAAACGTCAGGGTTTCTTGCTAAGGGCTAAACACGAATTTATGTTTTTGAAGTATGAACTGAGGAAATGAAATCCTCATATACAGGCAAATGCACTGATTTTTCCTAACAAAGAATAAGGTATGTGGGTGACATGTTTTCTCAATCTCCACAAATTATATGGCGTCTTCCTAAGATCTGAACAAGAATCAAGCTTTTGATGCATGTATCTCTTAACAGGAGTACTCATATACATGTAACTGCACGACTGTTGCTAAAAATAAGGAATCTGGGTATATGAGTCCTCAGTCCTGAAAATCTACAGGGCATCTTGCTGACGGCTGAAGAAGAATCAGGGATTTGAGGCATGAATGAGGGTCATAGCAATCCTCATATACAGGAAACTACATGGCCTCTTGCTAATAAAAGAGATGAAATCTGTTTTCCACGGTTCCTCTATCAAAAAATCTACATGACTTTTTACTAAGGGCTAAACAAGTTTCAGGGTTTCGATACAGGAATCAAGGTATAGAGAGTCCTCACATACAGGACAATGCATGGCCTCCAAATAAATACGAATAAAGAATCATTGTTGTACACACCCTAAATCCAAAAAATTCCCAAGTTGTCTGCTATGGGACAAACAAGAAACAGATCTTCGAGCTCCCCAAATGTTTCAGAGCAATTTTGCATTCGGATATTATGAATCGGTCATTTCAGGACTCCAGCAACATTCTGGTCCTCTTAAAAGTTGTAAATGATATTGGGCACTCCATGTCCGTTAGGTTCCTCAGAACAACTAAGGCCGGTTTCCTGGAAAAAAAAATCTTCTTGCCATATTTGGATGTAACTCTGGCCTTAAGGTGAACCCTGTAATCCATCCCCTTCTGTGTCTCTTTTTATTTTTTGAAGGATCAAGTTTTAAGCACTTACCAAATGTTGACTACATACTATTAATGGTAACCAGGATTCATGGAATCCACACTCCTAGGAAACTTCTGGGCATCTGTCTTTTGAAATACTGAAAATTGGAATCCAAATCGACAGGAAAAATCAGGGCATCTTACTGAGAATTAAAAGGAAATCCGGTCTTAGGAGTTCTTATTTTCCAAAATCTACAGGGCCTCTTGATAAGGTTTAATCACCAATCTGGGCTATTGGGTCCCTACATTTTCAGAGCTACTTGATCCGTTGATATGCTAAATCTGTCCTTACAGATCCTCAGGATCTTTCTGGTCCTCATGTTAGTTGTAATCCACGATTTGGCCCTAGAAAACCGTTTGTTTCCTTGAAGCATCTACGACCATAATCATATTCCCCAGAATCAACAGTAAAATTGGTACAAAATTCCTCGATTCAGGTGACCTCAAAGTACAGAAAATTTTTGTGGCTGGGCAGGGAGGAATTGTGGTTTTGGGTGTGGAATATTCCACATTTTGGGGAGGTCTTGTGAAGGGGAATCAAGAATCTTGGATTTCAGTTCCCAAAGAACATTACGGACTTCTTTCTATTGATATTCACAAAACTGGAATTGTCGGTCACCAGGAACTGTCTCAGCATCCAGCAGAGTGAAGTAGGAAGCTGGGTAATGGAGGTCGTCATAAACAGGAAACTACACGACATATTGGTAAGGAAATATAAGGAATCTTCCTTATGTGAGTCCTCAGTCCGAAAACTACAGATTGTCTTCCTAAGACGTAATCACGAATCAGGTTTTTGAAGTAGGAATCTGGGTAATGGTGGTCCTCACATAAAGGAAACTTCACTGCCTATTGCTAAGTAAGAATAAGGAATCTGCGTTACTCGGGTCCTCAATCCCAAAAAAGCTTAAGGTCATCTTGCTATGGGCTAAACAAGAATCACGGTGTATTCGAGCACAAATCGGGAAAATGGATTCCTTATTTACAGGCAACTACATGACCTTTCGGTAAGAAACAGTAAGGAATGTGGGTTACACGAGTCCTCAATCCCAAAAACATACAGAGCATCTTGGAAAGTTCTAAAAGAATCAGAGTTTCGAAGCAGGATGTATCTAATGAGAGTCAAAAGTACAGCAAAATACACAGCCCTTGCCAAGGAAGAAAAATAATCAGGGTTATAGCAGTCCTCAGGCCTTAAAATCAACAGGTCATCTGCTGTGGGTTAAACAAGAATCAGGATTTAGAAACTGGAACATAGGTAATAGCAGTCCAAATATGCAGAATCTATATGATCTCTAGCTAAGGGCAACTAAGAAACCTCTTTTACATGGTACCTCCGTTACAATATCTACATGACATCTTGCTAATGGCAAAACCAGAATCAGGGTTTCTAAACAGGATTCTGGGGAAAGGGAATCCTCATATACAGGACATTACATGGCCCTTCGCT
>NW_006988891.1:0-705 GCF_000164805.1 Carlito syrichta
GGGGTTAAAAGGGCACAAAATAGACCATTTCCACACATGGCTACACTTTCTTTTCATTTTTGAAGGAACCACTAAGTCTGGCTAATTATTTTATTTTATTTTATTTTACTCTATTATTTTTTTTTTGTAAAGACAGGGTTTTGCTATGAGGCCCAGACTGCTATGAACTTCAGGCCTCAAGCGATTCTCCCGCCCTGGCCTCCCAAAGTGCTGGAATAAGAGGCAGGAACCACTATGTCGAGCTAATTATTTTATTATATTTTACTTCATTTTTAAAATTTAATTTAATTTAAATTTATTTTGTAGAGACAGGGTTTTGCTACATTACCCAGACTGGTCTCAAACTCCTGGCCTCTTCTGATCCTCCTGCTTCAACCCTCCAAAGTGCAGGGATGACAGCCAGGAACTACTGAGTCTGGTTAATTATTTTATTTTATTTTATTATTTTATTTTATTGAGACAGAGTTTTGCTTTGTGGCCCCAGCTGGTCTTGAACTCCCAGCCACCAGTGATCCTCCTGCCTGGGCCTTCCAAAGTTCTGGGACCCCACAGGCAGGAGCCACCACGCCCAGCCTGTCTTTATTATTATTATTATAGCAGTGTTTTGTTTTCAGAAAGACACTTTGAAAGCTCTCAGGGCTCCTTCACTGCTGGGCATGGGTTATTGGATGATTGACAGCTGCTGGTGACATTGTTGCAACATCA
>NW_006988892.1:0-589 GCF_000164805.1 Carlito syrichta
CTCCATTTCTCTCCATTCCATTTCATTCCATTATATTCTATTCCTCTCCTTTCCATTCTATTTCTTTCCATTCCATTCATTCCATTGCACTCCATTCCATTCCTCTCCATTCCATTTCATTCCATTGTATTACATTCCTCTCCATTTCATTCCATCCTCTCTGCTCCATCCCATTCCATTCCATTCCATTCCATTCCATTCCACTCCATTCCATTTCAATCCTCTCAATTTCATTCCATTCCTCTCCTTTGATTTCCATTCCTTCTATTCCAATCCATTCCATTCATTTCCATTTCAATCCTCTCCGTTCTATTCTATTCCATTCCATTCCGTTTCTCTCTATTCCATTCCATTCCATTCCTTTTCATGCCATTCCTGTTCCTCTCATTCCATTCCTTTCCATTCCATTCCTCTCCATTCCTTTCCTTTGCTCTCAATCCATTCCCTTCCATTCCCTTCAATTCCATTGCATTCCTCTCCATCCCATTGCATTCTGCTCCATTCTGTTTCTTTCCACTCCATCTATTCCATTCTTTCCATTCCTCTCCATTCTATTCCTCACCTTCCCGATCCATTCGTTTACACTCCA
>NW_006988893.1:0-664 GCF_000164805.1 Carlito syrichta
CAGCAACTCATCTTCGGCAAAGCCTCCACCAACAACCACTGGGGAAAGGATAACCTATTCAGTAAAACACTGCTCAAAGAAATCAAAGAAGACATAAACAAATGTAAATATATTCCATGCCCATGGACTGAAAGAATTAACATTGTTATTAAGATGTCCATCCTACCCAAGGCAATATACAGACTCAATGCAATACCCTTTGAATTATCATCAACATTCTTCTTGGGCCTGGAAATGACAATACAGAAATTCATATGGAGATAGAAGTGACCATGAATAGCCCAAACAATCCTTATCAAAAGAAACAAAGCAGGAGGTATCACATTCCCAGACTTTAAAGTTTACTATAAGGCTACAATAATCTAAACAGCCAGGTATTGGTACAAGGATAGGCATCTAGACCAATGGAACAGGATAGAGATTCCAGAAGCAAAACCTCAATTTCTTGAGCAACTCATCTTCGGCAAAGCCTCCACCAACAACCACTGGGGAAAGGATAACCTATTCAGTAAATGATGCTGGGAAAACTGGCTGACTACATAAAGAAGAATAAAACAGGACCCCTACCTATCACTATACACAAAAATCAACTCTAAATGGATCAAGGACCTAAACATAAACTTCAAACTATAAGAATCTTAGAAAATGCAGGAGACATTGTTAC
>NW_006988894.1:0-773 GCF_000164805.1 Carlito syrichta
AGCTGACTTAACAAGGTGACTTAACTAGCTAGGAAGTTAGCTAGCCAGCTGACTTAACTAGTTAGTTACCCAGTTAGGCAGGTGGCTAGTCAGCTGACTTAACTAGCTAACTTAACTAGCAAGCCAGCTGATGTAACTAGCTGACTTAACTATCTAGCTACTTAGCAAATCAGTTGACTTTACTAGCTGAAATAACTAGGTAGCATACTAGCAAGCTATGTAACTAGCTAGCTGACTTAAGTAGCTGACTTAACTAGCTAGCTGTCTAGTCATCTGAATTAGCTAGCTTTTTGACTAGCTAGCGAGCTGGCTAGCCAACTGACTTAATGTGGTAAATTAACTAGCTGGCCAGCTGGTTAGCCAGCTGATTAATCAACTTAACTGCTTATCCAGCTGGTTAGCCAGCTGACTTAACTAGCTCTATAGCTCTATAGCCATCCGGATAGCCAGCTTTCTTAACTAGCTGACTTAATTAGCTAGCCAACTGGCTAACCAACTGACTTAACTAGGTCACTACCTAGCTAGCCAGCTGGCTAGCCAGGTGACTTAACTAGCTGATTTAACTAGCTGGTCTGCTTTCTAGCCAGTTGAATTAACTAGCTTGCTACATAGCTAGCCAGCTGGCTATTCAGCTGAATTAACTAGGTGACTTATCTTGATAGAAAGCTGTCAAGCTAGCTGACATAACTAGCCAGCTACCTAGCTAGCCAGCTGGCTAGTCAGCTGACTTAACTTGGTCATTTAACTATCTAGCTAGCAGACTAGGCAGCTGA
>NW_006988896.1:0-2018 GCF_000164805.1 Carlito syrichta
CCCCTCCCAGGTGAATCCAGATACTTAAAGCAGGCAATGATGTATCAGATTATATTTCATGATAGGCTAACCAAAGACCCAAATCAGCAAATACTAGTGTGGCCACATGTTGGAGAAGAATGGTGCATATTCTCAGTTCTTGACTGGTTCATAGTCTCTTTTTTCTAAGGAGAGATGACTACATGATCTTACTCATCTGATCACAGTTAATTAGAGACCAGGGATGTGTACCCGACTCAAGCCTGGCCAGCGGCCTGTGAGATGACATGAGCCCTCTGCCAACAGAGCTACTGTACTCAGCAAAGTGACCAACTAAACAAATTAGGTTATCTTTCTTGGGGAGTTGAAATGCAGGGCATTGGTAGCATTAGAAGAAGGTGGGGGAAGCATGAGGCAAACGTGCAGAATATGTGATTTTAACTACATAATTTGAGATGTACAAATTACAGTTTTATTTCTTCTATAATCCTGTGAATATTAAAATTATTCATGAGGATAGAAAATAAAAACAGATAAAACTATGTACATTATCTTGTGCAAAAATCTACTAATCTCTGATTTAAAACCAACTTATGCACCAACTTCTACCCAAACAGCAACAAAATTATCTCTTGGGAGGAAAAGTAGCACAAACAGTAATCCAGAGAAAAGGCAGGAGGCTGCAGAAGTTGTAAGGTGGGAGAGACCACAAGTAAGCAAAACTAAGTGGACGGAAAGGAGGAGAGTAGAGCATGGGAGCTGTGTGAGTTAAAAGGTGTGACTGAAAATAAAAAAGCTGAGCCATTATACTGGTGGCATATTAAGATAACTGCTAGTAAGTGATAGTACCACTAAAGAGGCAAAAACCATCACCAGCATCACACTGAATCATAAAGTGCTTACGGTTTTCTGTGAGACCTCGTTGTGTGGCTGTAGTGTTTCTTGGTCTTCTTCTCAATAAAAACTCAATGTGGAGAATAATACCTAAAATGTTAATTAAAAATCTACCACCTCTGACCTCAAAGAATTCTGATCTAGTATATGTGGGCATGGTCTAGGAATCTTCATTTTATACATCAGAGCCTTGTAATCCAATAAATCATCCCTTAAGAAACACTAATCTAAGTTATCCTGAGGTTGTATATATTTCTTGAAAGTGTAGAGAAAAATCTACCTAATATAGATCCCATGTGTGACTTCAATTTTGCAGACTTGACCCAGGGTTGGAGCATGTAGGACACATTGCTGTATTGGCTTTATGATTCTCTTCATGTTAAATAAATATTTCCAGAAATGCTACATTTCAAGTTTTTAAAAATAATAGGCCCTCTCATATTGATTCCAACGGACTGTACCATGCTTGTATTCCTCTGTTCCTCTTTAGAGCTATGCTCCAGTCAAGCTCAGTGGTTTCCAACCACTGGCCAAATCCTGTTCAGGTCTGAATCCACCCATACACTTATCCCCTCCCCCAGCCTCTTCCCTTTCACATCCCTGCTTGGAGGAATAGTGAGGAAGGAGCCCTAGAGTTCGCCGGTGTGAGTACCAAATTTGAAGACTGGACAAAACAAGTTCAAAAACCAATGCAGAAGTTGAAGGCAGCAATCAAGGCAGAGGTCTCAGAGCTGAAAGGATAGAACAGGCAAAAGTAGAGACCAAGTAACAAAGTACTATGTCATTACAGGCCAAATGGCACAAATGCCGCCGAGTGATTGCAACTTAAATCCATGGACTGTTGAGTAGCGGTAAATGGGTGCTTCATGCCAGCTTAAAGGCCCTTGTGAATCAACTCTTCCTCTAACAACTTCTGTTTAATTCTCAAATTCTTGTAGGACTGGAAGTTTGCTGAGGCAGCCTTTACCCAAATGCCAGTGCCATTTATGGTCAGAAATTCCTTATTCATTTGACCAGTAGGTGTTATCTATTGTGAATTGATATCTCAATATCCTTATCTATAAAAAGGGGATTAGTATAGTAACTAATCTATGTGTGAGTGAGAATTAGAAGAATTAATAAGATATACGAAATAAGATATAAAC
>NW_006988897.1:0-1127 GCF_000164805.1 Carlito syrichta
TGGCAATCTTTTTTCTAGGTAATTTTTATAAGAAAATTTTGGATTAAAATCACAACTGGTTCTCATAATCTTTCTCCTTCATTACTGTGGTATCATAGAAGGACATTTGATCTTTGTTACCCAGTTCTAGGCACAGAGCTCCTTAAGAAAGCTTGAACTTTCCTGAATGGTAGCAGTGTTAGAAAAATCTTTTGTTTAAATGAAGTCACAGTTAGAAGTTCCCTAATAGTTTTAGGATGAAAACTTGTTGCCAGAAATACCAAATTTTAATTAGAAGATTGTAACTTTTGTCCCCATTCTCCATCTGTAGTCCTTGGGGAAGAGAAAGAAGTTGGTGACTGAAATAATCACCAATGGTCAATGATTCAACTGATTATGCTATGTGATGAAACCTTCATAAAAACTCCTAAATAATAGGGTTTTGAGAGCTTTACAGTAGAAGAACAAATTTACATGTTGAGAAGCTGGTTTACCACAACTCCATAGGTTCAGAAGCTCCTAAACTCTTAATCCTTCCAGTCTTCATCCTATATATCATTTCATCTGGTCATTCTTTTGAATTCTTTATAAAAAACTGGTAAATGCAAGTAAAGTAACTTTCTGAGTTCTGTGAGCCATTCAAGCAAATTATCAAACATGAGGAAAGGGTCATGGAAATCACTGATTTTTAGCTAGTTGGTCAGAAGTTAGGATAGGTGACCCAGGACTTGTGACTAGTGTCTGAAGGATGAAAAGTCTTGTGAGACTGAGTTTTTTAACTTGTGAAATTTGACACAAACTGTGGGTAGAATTGTCAGAAATGAGTTGAAGTATTGGACACCCAATTATTGGCTGAGTGTTTGAAAAATGACCCTATATTTAGTGTCAGGAGAAAAAAAAATTCCTTAATTGTCTTCTACGTTTTCCTCATCTTTGGCTAGTACCACTGTTTGATTAGATGGCTTCCTTGGTGGAGTAATCCAGACTCTTACCCCTGAGAGATTTGAGCCCGTAATCACTATGATCTTCTTCTGTCATAGTTGCTGCATTTTTCCATTTACTATCAAAATTTGGTAGAATTTAGCCACAGATGCTTGGTAGAGCACTTAAAGATCATTGATATAAAGTACATACTATGGTACAGAGAA
>NW_006988898.1:0-1094 GCF_000164805.1 Carlito syrichta
ATCAGCCAGGGTGACTGACTCAAAATCCTTCCAGCTGGGAAACCAGCATCTCTATCTGTGCAATTACAACATGACAGATCAACGTGATGGCTCCTTGGATCTCAGAGGGTGGCAGCTAGACACCAATGTGGTTGGCGGAAGGGCATTTGAGAACCTCATGGCTTTCTATTTTTTCTATAAGCGACTACGATCCCGTACTTGCTGTGAGCCAGGTGCTGTCCTCATCCACTCCTCAGAAACATCCCACGAAGCAGGGCTGAGCTCAGCCCACTTTACAGGTGAAGCTGAGAGAGGGGTCTCTGCACCTAGTGACGTCACCAAGTGACATCACCTAGTGACGTCAGAGCCCAAGCTGCCTCCTGGTCACCTGTGCCAGGCATATGGGCCATTTTACAGATAATCAAGACTCCCATAGGCTCTGGGTGGCTTGTCCAGGGTCCCCAGTCGGAAGTGCCAGGCGTGGGGGCAGATGCAAACTTCTTGGCCCTTTCCAGTTCTGTGAGCACCACATGGCACCAGGAATGGAACCATAAGTCATACTGGTCTGGAGTATGCTACATTTCAACTATTTAGATATTTCAAAAATAGTCTGTTTCCATTTGAATCTGGATAGATTCAAAAAAGAAAATGTTCAAGAAAAATCAACTGTTTACTAGGTTTGTGTATCAGAAGAAAGAGTACATATGTATGGGTCCTTGTGCAGTGGGAGGGGCGGTTGATAAACAGGTTGTCAGATTCTAGTTTCTTTGCATGGAGGGAGCCTGGGCTGGGTCCTGGGAAGTTGTGCTGGATGACCTCAGTCACTGAATGCTCCCGCTTGGCAATGTCTTGCGGGTTCCGACCATGTGCCAAACACTCCTGTGTGTCTGTGCGTTCAGCTGCCTGCCTCCGAAGTGGCCTCATTTTCCAGGTAATAGAGCACATCAAAGTCACCTGCTTCTGATTTGAGTCATTCCTGGCAGGAGCAATCAAAACTGCTCTCTCCCCAGGGGCACTGGACATGGGACACAAATGTCCTGAGATTGCTCTCTGGCACCCAACTGGCCTTTGCTGGAAGGAGAGTGCCAGGACACCACCCGATTCCATCCCTACCA
>NW_006988899.1:0-15349 GCF_000164805.1 Carlito syrichta
CCTTGGATACAATATATTTCCCCTGGCCCCCTCTGGATACTTTTAAGATTTTCTCTGGGGTAAGAGTTTCCACCTGGGTTCGTTCACCTTTCTGGCATTATGCCTAGAAACTCTTCCCATATTGTATGTTGGGGCAATTGTAGGTTCATTTTACTTGTTTCCTATCTTTCAGGTGTGACTATAGTCCAATGTCTTGGAAACTGTCGTTTTCTTTATTTTGATCTTTTTAAGAAATATTTCAGGTGACCAGGTAAACCTGGTCTCCATTATTTCATTTTGTCTAGAAGGAGAATTCTGTGTAGAGTATTTAATTTCATAATTTAGTCACATGTTAATATTTAAAATCACAGAGTCTATAAAATGGCGTCTTAATTTTGAAATCGTATTTTCATATTCGTTTTGTGAACATACTTTACTCACTCATCATATGCGTTTTCAGCATGAGTTGAGACGTCTCCCTTTCGAGAGCCATGTTGTATCACTCAGGAGTTGCTCACAGCACATCGTCTTCCCTTTTAACTAAATTCTCGTAGCATTTATATTGAATTTGCATGTGAATCTGTTATGATGCTGTTATTAGACCCTTTTTCTCAAATCACGAGTTTTTGTGTGAAATTTGAGATTTCATCTTCATGAACACTTTTTGCCTTTTAAATGATCTCTAAAATTCTTATTTACAGCAATACACAACATTGCAATCATGAGTTCTTATGTTCAGGAACGATTATAAAATCTGACATAAACAACGTGTAGGTTATTCTACAAATATCGAGTACTACCATTGATTGAATTTGTGTCAGACTAATGTGTGTTTCCCAGATTGTAACTTGGTTGTGAAAAATGCAATGAAAATCTTCTGTCCTTATATATTATACTCCTCCTCTTTGTTGAGAGATAATTCTCTAGGTTTCTCGGTTTCTTTCTCTCTCTCTCTCTCTCCCTCCCCCCGACTCCCCTACCCAAAATCCTTAATAAGATTAGAGTTGCCCAATTATTTGGGGACGGGGAATGCGTTCCTATATTGCATCCACTGCATATGCAGATACTTATGTCCCTCACTGAGTCACCTCGTGAGATTTTAAAAGCAGTGCACGAGGTTTTTTGGCTGTGTTTCCACAGTGAAAATAAATGATCTTTTTCTCAGACTCAGAGGTTACATATGTGAGTTCATGGGGCAAGCCTGGCAAGGGGGTAGACCTGGACCCTGGGCTCATGGGGGCCAGCCTGAAGCCTTGGCCTGCAGGGGCTGGCAGAGCTGGGGTCCTGGAGCTGGGGTCTGTGAAGGTTGGCCTGGGGCGGGATCTACTGGGGCGAGCCTAGACCCTGGATCAGCTGGAATGGGCCTGGACCCGAGGTCCACTGGAGCTTAGATTTTTGGGGCTGGCTTGAAGTCTGGGCCCACAGCGTCCCTGGGTCCTGGGATCCTGGAGCTGGCCTGCCTCTGGGACCAGCCTGAATTCTGAGTCTGTGGGTGCGAGCGTGGAGCCCGGGGCCTCAGGGCCTACAGCTGGTCTGGTGCCTGGGGAGGGCCTGAATCTGAGCCTGCAGGCGCTGGCTTAGAGTCGGGGCCGTGGGAATTTACCTGGCACCAGGTGCCGCTGAGGCAGGCCTGGTCCTGGGGTCTGCAGCCAAGTCAGGCACTCCTTCCCCCACACATAGGGCATCTCTCTCAGCACTGTACTGCCGGGGCTGGAGCAGGGGAGATTGGGTATTGTGAAACTGCCATTTCTACTCTCTCCAATGTGCCTTTTCTTGTTTATGTGCTACATCCAGGCGCTACAATCGCTCGCCTGGACTTCTCTACTCTTGTTAAGGTATTTTCGTGTGTGGATATTTGTTCAAATAGATGCTTCTGTGAGGGGTCGAGATCTGGAAAGTCCTATTCCACCTCTTGCTGATATTACTCCTTGCTGCTGCTGCTACTTTTATTTTTTGATAGTATTCCACCATATTGTGGCAAGCTTGCAACTCAATTAATGTTAAAAATCAATCTGAATGTGATTATCTTTTAACAGATGTCCCACCCTGTGAAATATCAAACAATGTCTTCGGTTTTGCCTGCATCTTGACTTTGCTTTGAGACAGGTCATAGACTGTACATCTCATTAAACTTCACAGTGACAAGGACACTTTCTGAACTGGCCAGTGTCTGGCTCACATCCAGCAACGCCTGCAGACTTCTGCTGAAAGGCAGCTTTGTGGACGTCTTTTTGCTTTGTGCTTGTAGGGCTACTGTGAAAATGTAGCTCACTGAGACTGAGTTACTGAAGCTGTTAAGTGAAAAAAAAAAGATCAAGGGTTTGGGATTTTTCCTTCAAGGACACATATTCTGTAAGGCTGTCCGTCAGTTCTTTAAAAAAAATTATTCGAAGAGAAAATTTAGCTGTTATAAACCTGTTAAAATGGGTCTCCTTTCTTAAAAATCATTTTTGTTTTCTTTCTTTTTTTAGTTTCCATGCTTATTTTTATTTCTCTCTCCTTTTTCTTCTCGGACTCAGTCGGATTGGTTCATCTTCTTTCAAGAAGAAAACAGAGTCAATTCCACATAACAGAGAAGAAAACTGAAATCAGAGTAGAAGTCACTTGCCCAAGTCCCACACTTGACAAGTACAGAGCCGAGATTCTCTCTCAGACAGTCTGGCTCTGTCTCCAGCCCTCTTAATTCCTTCCACATCACAGTAGATCATCCCTGGAGCTGGGTCAGGTGGAGGGACTTGCTTCTGGGAGAAGCAAGTCCATAAAGTGGAGTTTTAGAACAGACACGGGTAAACCCACACACACACACACACGATGAGATGATATTAAAGATTTGGGCGAGCGTTTTGAAAGGATATTACAACCATTGTATTGCTTGTTTTAAAAACATTACACACTTTATGTCATATAAGGAAAAGTGTTAAACCTCAACATAGATGTCAATCATGTAAGCTAGAAGGGAAGGCAAAAATAATCACAAAAATAATTTTTCTTCAGTTTGTTCACATTTTCTCTGACCACCTTATGATGTAAGTAATATTATCATCATTTTACAAAATGATGTTGATAGATATTAATGACTCTGTTACTTGCTGAAGGTGGCCCAGTAGAAAGAGGACATTCATACATCGGTATTTTGACTATTTATCTGGCAGTCTTTCACGACACTCACAGGTCGCCCAGGCTTGAGTACAGTGGCACGCTCATGGCCACTGCAGCCTTGACCTGTTGGGCTCAGGCGATCCTTCTGCCTCAGCCTTCCAAGGAGCTGGAACTACAGACACACGCCACGACGCCCGGCTAGTTTTTGTGATGTTTGTAGAGACAAGGTCTCACCAAGTTGCCCAGGCTGGTTTCGAACCTCCTGGGCTCTGGCAGTCCTCTCACCTCTGCCTCCCGAAGTGCTGAGATGACAGCCTGAGCCACCGCACCTGGCCTGGATGCTCTTCTTTTTTGAAAACACTTGTTGTTTTGTTTTTGCTATTGAATACTGATTTTTCTGGGAACTGCCAGAGCTTTTTAGATATTGGGAAATACTCTTTGATCACTTCATTGGTCCCCTATATCTTGGTTCCTTTGAGCAGCTGGAGCTCCCCAGAAAGCTGACTCTCTGTGTGTCATAAAGCAGTTCTAAGACCAACTTCTGACCTCATGGATGGCTGAGGAAAGTCTGGGAATCGTGAAAGCATGTGTTGAGTCTGGGAAACTTTTGCTGTAGATTCCACATTGCATCAGTACAAAGTTTACTAAAGGAAAGCAGACTTTTTTAAGTACCAGATTCCTGAGTACAGAGGAGTATTGCTGCCGTGTGCAGGGATCCTGATCTGGGCCTGTTTGAATGGTCGAGAGTCTAGGCCTCACCATCAGACAGAAGTGAATCCTAGCCCTGATTCTGTTCCTACGAACCTGGAAAGATAACTTTTTTCCTCTGTTGAATGGAGATGATTATTTTTTTCCATAGAACTATTGTAACGATCGTCGCTAATATAGTCAACGTTCCTAGAATGTTTAGCATATCCACATTGAAGAAAAGAAAGCTGGTCTGATCTTTTGATATTCCAGATGGTGACATGTCTTACACATAGAAGATACGCAATAAATGTGAATGTATACAAACATTATATATATGCGTGTATGTGTGCGTATGTGTATAATTTTACTAAGTAAATTTAGAAGCTTTTTTTCTTACAAATTTATGGTATTAAATGGAGATGTTGAAGCTAATTTTAAATAGGAAATGGAGAGATCAGGAAAAGGAGGAGAAGTGGTTATATGTTAAATGCCTGGTGGTGTGGTCAGTCTTTCTGAAGCTAGTTTGGACTAAATTACAGTATAATATAAGTCACTGGCATGTGAGTGAGGTCAGGTAGGACAAGCAAGTCATTTAATGATAAAAAATTCTAGCCTAAAGATTTTGTAGAGAAGTCCTTTCGGCTACTGTGTCTTACCTGGATTCCATGTCTTTTGCGTTACTTTGGAGATACTTGTTCCCACACCACATCTGCATTATTATGAGTGGTCCCAGTAGAACACCCTGCAAGTCACCACCTTCACCACGTCCTATTCTAGGTATCTTCTCCCATTACCTCGGTGAGGAAGAAGCATGATGTGTTTAGACAAAAGAAAAGTCTGTGGCAGGTTTATATGCCTGGGCAGGACATCCCAACCTCAAGTCAGAGAAATTCTCAGAGAACATTGGTATTGAAAGTCAGGGGCCTTATAAGTTGTTGAATTCAGTGGGGTCTCAGGCATCTTAATATGACCTGGCACAAAAATGTTGGTTGATGTCCAAGGTTCTCACACTTGTCTGTGGGTCAGAATCGCCTGGAGGACTTGTTTGTGGGTCCTAGCCCCAGAGTTTCCAATTCAGTGAGTTTCTGGGGCGAGATCCTGGAATTTCCATTTCTAGCAAGTTCCTGGGTGATGCTGATTCTTCTAGTCTGGGAAACTACACTTGTAAAACAAAATGCTGTGATCAGGACACTCAATTTTCTCCGTGTGACAATTTAGGATCTTTTCTGGTAAAGGGCCAGATAGTATACATGCTTCTCTTGTGGAAGTTGCAATGTCTCTGTACAGGTGCTCAACTGGGAAACAGAAAAATCAACCATAGACAAAAATGTAAATGAGGGGCACGACCAAGTATGGTTCTTTGGGCCACAGTTTGCCCAACTCCTGATTTAGACGATCAGCAATAGTCCTGCAAATTCTAAATTCTGTGATATCAAGGAAGTATATAACTAAGTTACTGGTAAAGTTGCTGATTATAGTTACTACAGGAGTTCAGCGAAAGGAGGAATGCTGTCAGGTGAAGCAGTTGTGTAGAAGTGAAGGAGGAGACTGGGCCCCAGATTTCAGTGGTCAACGATACATTTACCACTTACCTTTTATGCCCTGTTAATGAATCGCTTTTTAATGCCTGCTGGTCCATTTCTGCTTTACTTCATATGACAACAGTGATTTTGAATTAAGGAATTCTCAGATAATTGTTTTAGCAAATTATTTATTCTCTTTTCCATGTGTGTATATGTAATGAAAGTGCTTTTTTCTCTTTTAAAAAAAATGAAACATCTTTAATTTAGGAGTAAAATACAGAGGATTGTTTCAAGCCTGATTTCTTTTCTAAGATGAAATTTTTAACTTTTGTGTTGCCCTTGCCAGTGATTATTTGCTGTTACAGGCTGTAGTTTCCTGTCACTAATTGCTAGGGAAAAAATAGGCTTTTTATTTAGTTTCCAAGTGGGTGAAGAGTTGGGTGGTTAATCTGCTTGCTGTATTGCTTTTAGTGCCAATATAGTCGTGACTCCTCACTTATAATGTGATTATCAGCAGGCAGACAAATGCACTAATGTTTTCAGTCTCCTCACTGACAAATACTGCTCTATACTTTTAAAATTTCAGACTTAACTAAAAATGAAAGGAATATTCCCCATTGGCTTTGGATTTATGAAAATTGCTTTTTTAAATAGTCATCTGTTTTTCTCTCTCAGGGAAAATACACAAAATACAATGGTATTAATGGACACTACGGAGGCATTTTGTGAATTTACATACCACTATTAGGTGTAGTGAACAGAATTGGTCATAGAGTTGAAGAAAGAAACCATAGGGGAAATTATATATACCCTTTTGTCAGCTTACATTTCTCTAAGCAAAATACATCAAATTAAGAATCTGGGACTATATTTTTGCATTGCTGAGTACATCCGAGAATCATGGAGATGCTAGTCAAAATTTAAATGCTAACAGTTGTACCTCACTGAGTCTGTTTTGCTGCGATATGCAGAAGTCCATCTGTCTCTTGCTCTGTCATTCTCTCTTTCCCTTCCTTCCTTTCTTCCTGTAAATTCTCACCAATTACAACCTCTGGACCCTCTTGAGAAGCATTTTTGAGTCTTTTATGAGTACGACGGCTGCTAGCCTACTGCTACTGGTAAGCCAATTTTCCAGTCTCCGTATTGGAAAAAAGATGCAATGGCAGCTTGAAGGAAGCAGGACGGAGATTGGTTGCTAGCGAGCCACATTCGCTGCGACTGCCTATTGGTGTGGAGGGGCAGAAGGGCTCCAGGCCATGCTGTGTCCCCCTCAAGACTTCGGGATCCCAGCAAGGCGAACTGGCCTGGCGCTGGTGCAGGCGGGCTGACAGCTGTTTCTCCACTTAACGAAACAAAGAGCTGCTTAGGTGGCTTGATAGCAATGCTCGAGTTAGCAACTCATTCAATGAACGAGGAAAACCAAATCAAACTGTGAAATGTGCCGTTTCATGTGTACGTGCCCAAGTTTCCTGTGAGATTAGGGCCCACCGTGTGACCGCGTTTTACATTTATCGGTTCTCTCTCTGAACATGAGCACATTCTGAGGTCATGGGGATCAGGGCTTCGACCTATGATGGGGGAGCACAGTTCACAGTCTTAAAAGCAGGCCCAAGCTTCAGATTGGAGAGAAATGGAAATAAATTATTGAATAAACACATTTCACAAGAAAAGAAAGCTGTGCCGTGACAGGCACTGCAGAATGGGCTTGTACTTCGAGATACACCTATAATAAAGAGGTCCTTCAGGCAAAACGAGGTCGTATGGTGGCCCTGATCTAACCTGACTGGTGTCCTTATGAGACTAAGACATTTGGACCAGACACATACACATACAAAGTGAAGACCACGTGAGGACACGGAGAGGAGATGGCCATCTGTAAGCCCATTTTAGATGATTAGAGTAGGGCACCATATGACCTCCTTTTACCTGAGTTCTCTCTTTCTAGGCACATTCTGAGGTGTGCCTGTTACAGCACAGGATTTGAGACAGGAGTGTGATGATGAACAATATAAGCAAACTGCCCACCTTCGTGAAGTTCATGTTCTAGTTGTCATGAAGTTGTCATCTAGCTCTGGACGATAAACAAAAAACACTCATCAAAATGTGTTCAAATAGCAAGCAGTAAACAAATCCATTTAGTTTGCTTTCATGGGGGTAATTGTCCAACTACTAAATATCGCCTTCATTCATTCAGTTGATAAGTGTGTATCAGGGGGTGCAGCCACCAAGCTTTGTCACCCGTGAGGCCATTAGGAAGTGCACAGGTGCGCACCTGTAGTTCCAGCCACTTGGAAGACTGAAACAGAAGGATCACCTGAGCCCAGGCCCGGCCGATGGAGGCTGCGGTGGCCGTGAGCGTGCCACTGAACTCCAGCCTGGGTGACAGCGTGAGGCTCCAGCTCAAAAAAAAAGGAAATCCCACAGCAAACCGTGCCATCCATGACCTTTAATTTTGCTTCTTTTCGTTCTTCAACTTTGGATGCGTTGGAGGGTTACAGGTAACGTCAGAGGGCACGTTGTGTGGCAGCTGTCTTGCACGCCCTCGTTCAGTAAAGACTCATGCATGCCTGTTACAGGATTTGAGACAGGAGTGGGAGTGTGATGGTGCACGCTAGCAAGCTGCCTGCCTTCATGAAGTTCACGATCTAGTTGTCGTGAAGTTGTTATCTAGTGCTAGACGAGAAACAATAAACAGATCATCAAAATATGCTCAGATCAAAGTAATCAGTGCTCTGGAGAAATTAAAAGGCATAAAGAAAGCGAAAAGCAGTCACAGGATGGTGGCTGATCTTGTCTCAGTGATCAGAGTAGGCCTCTCCAAGCAGCTCACATTCTGCTGAAAACTAAAAATGATCCAGCCTTGAGAAGACGTGGAGAAGGATCAGCAAATGCAAACGTGTCCTAGAGGCAGATCTTTGAATGCTGATGTTTCAGCGAGAGGATAATAGTGACCGGCTCTCAGAGAACAAGAGAGAAGCCAGTAGTATGTGGGGAAGAATCAAATTACCATTTAACCCTATTTTTTCAGCTATTGGGAATCAGGAAAACTATTTATTTATGCTGTAAATAACCAAAACTGACCCTTTATATTAAGAGAGAGGGATGTCTTTCCTCTCGAATGTTATTTTTAAAAGGTCTTAAAGTTTTTACACAATTACTAGAAATAAATAATGTATCAGCTTTCTCTATCTGGTCTCGCTATACAAAGAAGAATAATTAAAAATTATTTTATTATTTCCACAAAAATTGTGACTGAAAAAGATACTATATTGGGAAAAAAGATAAGGAGAAAAGTGTGTGTCTGTGTGTAGGTGTCTGTGGGGGAGGCATGTCATAATATGTAGTTGGTATAGAATCTAACTGGTGTCTCATTAAACCAAAAATCAAAGCACAATATGAACTCACCATTGCAACTCATTTCCATCTGGTGTGTGTGAGGCAAATATCACTAAATCCTCAAATACGTGGTCACAGGCTGTAAACAGCTCGCTCTCTGAATCTCTGCCTCTTTGAGTTTCACAGGTCCACCCCTTGTCTGATTTTGATCCTTGTTGCAGAATTTGCCCCATCCCACTCCTTGGGTTGCGTCCCTCAACTCATTCACACGTTCATTCCCGCCTCTAAAGTCAGAATAACGATTGAGGTGGCGCCACTTTCTTTCCTTGTTGAGAAATGACTATGGAAGTTCAGTGTCTGGTTAAGAACGATATTAGCAGATCCCGATGAGTCCTAGACGTGCCATCTCTCGAACATCGATGGAAGAGAAGACGTACGAATAGCAGTTGCTGACTTGCATTAAGGAAGTGTTGGGAATGTAGAAAGCCTAGAATTGTCACAGGGAGGAAATCAAATAGCCTGTGTGCTATACTTCCTTGGAGAACCATAGATCAAATGCTTGGCTTAGACAAAAAACTGTTAAAATTTAAAGATAAAATTTAATGACCCCCTATATTAAGTAAATAAGTTAGACAAAATATTACATTACTAAACAGAGTGTACTTCATGGGGCAGCTGAGCCATACAACTTACTCTAGGTAACTGTTATTGTACTTTTTAAAATTTGTTTTATACTTAAAAAAAAAAAATAACAGCCCTATTGAGATATAGTTCACGTAATGTACATTTCACTCATTTAAATGTATACTTCAGTGACTTTTAATGCATTCTCAAAGTTGTGCAACCATCACCACAATCAATTTTAGAACATTTTATTCATCCCTCTATGAGTTTTCTAAGGCTATCATAACAAAACTCCTCGGCCTGGGTGACCTAGACAACAGAAATATATTTTCTTATGACTCTGGAGTGTAGATCTCTGAGATCAAGGTATCAGCAGGGCTGCTTTCTCCTAAGGCCTCTCTCCTTGGCTTATAGATGGCCATCTCCTCCCTGTGTCTTCGCATGGTCTTCCTTCTGTGTGTGTCTGCATCCAAATTTCCTGTTCTATATGATAAAGACACCAGTCGTATCATATTAGGGCCCACCATATGACCTCCTTTTACATTAATTACCTCTTTGTAGGCTCTCTCTCTAAATACAAGTACATTTTCTGAGGTACAGGGGTTTAGGGTTTCAACCTATGAATTTAGGGGGATTCACAATTCAGTCCATAACAATCTCCCCCTCCCAAATCCCATACATATTAGCAGAAATTTTCCATCTCCCTCTCCCAACCCACTCTCTTTCTAGGTAATTGCCTATCTGTTTTCTGAGTCTAAGATTTCCCTTTTCTAGGCATTTCAAATAAATTGAATGGCACAACATGTAGTCATATGTGTTGTGTTTTAGCTACGTATGCTTAGCATAGCACATTCAAGTTTTATCCATGCTGTTGCATTCTTTTATATTACTGAATAACATTTCATAAGAATATATCACATTTTATTTGTTCATTAATTGGTTGATGGACATTTTTATTGTTTTCACTGTTTAGCTATCGTAAACAATGGTATCGTGAATATTCATATACAAGCTTTTGTGTTGGACATACAAATTTCATTTCTCTTGGTTGTATACTTGGGAGGGGTTCAGTGCAGGGTCATACTCTAAAACTATGTGTAATATCTTGAGAAACTGCCAAAGGGTTTTCCAAAGTGGCTGCACCATTTTGCATCCCACTAGCAATGTATGAAGGTTCTAATTTCTCCTCCCTTTTATCAATGCTTGTCATGATTTCTTTTTAATACAGTCATCATAGTGAGTGTGTACCAGTGCCTCCTTGTGGTTTTGATTTACATGTCCCTAAATGGCAAATGATGTTGAGCCTCTTTTTATGAGGTTATTGGCCTATTTCTGGAAACGTGTTTAGTCAGATCCTTTGTTCATTTATAAATTGGGTTATCTGTCCTTTTATTGTTGAGTGATAAGAGTTCTTTATATATTCTGGATATGATCCCTTATGAGATATATGATTTGCAAATATTTTCTCCCATTCCGTGGGTAGCTTTTTTACTTTCTTGATGACATCCTTTGAACTACACAAGTTTGTACTTTTTAAAAGTTTTAACTGATGATTAAAAATTGTATGTATTGTGGAATACAATATTGTGGGATCTTTTCAAATATGTATACATTATAGGAAGGCCAATTTATCTATTTTCTTCTTTTGCTGCTGTGCTTTTGGTGCATCTAAGAAGACTTTCCCTAATCCAAGTTCTTGAAGAATTTTTTTCCTCCGTTCTCTTCTAAGAGTTTTATAATTTTATCCATTGCATTTTGGTCTATAATACATATTGGGTTTTTAAAAATATATTTGTGAGGAAAGAGTCCAGTTTGACTCTTTAGCATGTAAACTATCCAGTTTTCCCTCACCATTTGTTGAAAAGACTATTATTTCCCCATTGAACAGTCAAGACAAACTTGCTGAAAATTAATTGACTATAAATGTAAGGGTTAATATCCACTGATCTGTCTATCCTTATGCCAGTACCACTCTGTAATGCTTACTACTGTAGCTTTGTAGTAAATTTTGAAATATAGAAGTGTGAATCAACAAATTTGTTTTTTATTTTCAAGATTGCTTTGGCTATCAGGAGTACTTGCAGTTCTTTGTGAATTTTATTATCAGTTTGTCAATTTCTACCATAAAGGCAACTAGGATTTTGATAGTTATGTGGTAAATCTGTAGGTCTAGTTGAGAAGCCATCTTAGTAAACGTCTTTCCATCCGTGGACATGAATATCTTTCCATTTTTTAAATTCTTCTTTACTTTCTCTCAAGTATGCTTTATAGTTCTCAGGATATCACTTTTACTGTCTTTTAATAACTCATTTCTTAGCATTTTATTTTTTGATGCTGTTATCAATGGAATTGTCTTAATTTCATGTTCAGAATGTTCATTGCTAGAGTACAGATAGGAAAATTTTGTGTACTGATCTGGTAGTCTGGCCGAACTCCTTTAGGAGGTCTAATAAATTTTTAATGGAATTTTTAGGATTTCCTATACACATGGTAATGCCATCTGCAAATAGAGATAATTTTACTTCTTCCTTTCCAATCTGGATGCTTTTAATTTATTTTTCTTATTTAGTTGCCTTGGCTAGAACCTCCAGTTCGGTGTTGAGTAGAAGTAGTAAGAGTGATGAAGTGAGTGCTTATCATCTTATGTTGCTTTGGCATATATTGGCATAAATTTTAAAATATAAGCTTAAGTTTCTCAAATCAGAAGCAAGGCTCAGTTACTCTTTTTTTTTCTTTCTTTCTTTTTGAGTAGGAGTCTCACTCTGTCGCCCAGGCTGGAGTGCAGTGGCATGCTCACAGCCACTGCAGCCTCGACCTGCTGGGCTCCAGCGATCCTTCTGCTTCAGCCTTACAAGTAGCCAGAAATACAGGCATGTGCCACCACGCCCGGCTAATTTTTGTAATTTATTGTGGAGACAAGGTCTCGCCATGTTGCCCAGGCTGGTCTCAAGCCCATGGGCTCCGGCAATCCTCTTGCCTCTGCCATTCAAAGTGCTGGGATTACAGGAGTGAGCCACCACGCCCAGCTTCACTCACCCTTAATACAGTTTCCAATATTGTAACTATACTACACTGAATGGCTCTAGCCAGTGGCCAAAAATAAAACTTAGAAACATCTCTCCCTCTGAACAATCTGGGCTGTTTTCCTGCTGCTTTCTCTAAACAGACCATTCAGACATTTGCTTGCAAACTTAAAGTGCCCACTTTTCAGTCAAGCGTGACCTCCTGGTTACTAGTACTTACTTTAAACCCATCAATTAAAGCTCCCTTGAATGGATAAAGCCCTGAACCCAATAAAGGCATTAGCCTCCGTGTGTGTGTGTGTGTGTGTGTGTGTGTGTGTGTGTGTGTGTGTGTGTGTGTGTGTGTGTGTGTGTGTGTGTGTGTGTGTGTGTATGTGTGTGTGCGCGCAGACCCTCCAGGCATGCTTTGTACTCCACAGGGAACTTTCACGTGGCGGTTGTGTCACTGAAGCCACGATGCTGAGGCTGCCCAGAGGAGACTTGTGTAGGTGGATCTCCTGATGGTGCTCTTCTGCCTGGGCCTTTGGTCGCTGCAGGAAACAGTATCTACCTGCTGAGCTGATAAAGAAACTCAGAAGAGTTTCATTCAAAACAAGTGAATGACCTTGTCTTCCTCCACATCTAAGGCAACAAGCAATGAGTCTTTTGCCATTTAGTGTTCCACACAGGTGACATGTCATCACTGCTGGGTCATCACTGCCCCACAATACTCATGGTCCATATCCTGGAAAATCACTTTCGAAGCACATCACCATCATTTGAAACCTTAGAATATGTTCATAAAGTCTGTTTACATATCAACCTTAAACAGGAAAAGAAAGACATAAAGGGAAGAAGATACTCATTAAAGCATAGTCATTGTCAGAAACAGATAATTTTATGGAAAGAATGAGTTGAGTTCTTCTTTCTTTGGTTTTATTGCTTTTTTCTGCTTCCTTCTGTGAGCAATAAGCCTGTATTTGGCTTCTTAGTTATTTCAAAGGAGAAATTATGTTCATCTACACTGTTAATTCCAGAAGAAAATAGCAGAGTTAAATATAAATTGGCCTTAGTCATATTTAACAGCTGCTCTCCTTGACAATTCAAAGTTTTATAACGAAAATTTTTTTTATTTAGAAATATGCCTGTTCATACTCATACTGTAAAACTATTAAAATAAAAAAAGTAGATCAAAATAATGTAAATGGAGATGAACATAAATATATAGTAGTTCCAGACTTATATGATATGTGCCTGATTATTAAATACAGTACATGAATTTTTCTGATGGTTTATGAAATTTTTATTGCTTGATTAAAGAATGATTCTTTTCAAAGGCAATAATTGTGCTAAATTTTAACAATTACAGCATAAGTATTCATATAACTATGTCTTTATAAAGAATATGCTTAAAAAGCATTTATGCAAAGGGAACCTTCAGGAGAGGGGAGTGTAAGGGTTTAATATGGTATTTTAGGTAGGTTCATCACATGACCACAGTAAACTTCCTCTTTTCCCATCTGCATTCTCAGTAGTTGTCCACAGAGATGTAGTGCTGCATATCGACCTGAAAGTTTTATCCTGAGCACTCACAGATATAAAATATATATCACCAGAGGAGCAAAGGAATAAAAAGTGACAAAATTTTCTGACTTGTCACTTCATTTTTTACAATAACTAAAAATATTCTGCACACACACACACACACACCCTTGGTTTTTATTCTTGTGAAACTGAAAGTTGGAAATTGACAACAGGAAGGTAAAAAGAGTACAACACAACCAGGCTGAGAAACTTTCTGATTGTATATCAACTGGGCCATGAGCAAATTCAACACTAAACAGTGCAAAAAGAGCACATAAATGAATGGATAAGCACGGAGAGAGAGAGAGGTGCTGTGTTCGCTGTCAGAAGTACAAATACAAAGAGATTCGATGGGTTTAAAATCAACTTCACATTGAGGGGTTTTTGTTCAAGTGTAACATAAGGATGAAACAGGCTATCTGGGGCTATGTTTTGGTACATAAACACTAAAAACATACTAATCAATGTCAAAGTGCATCTTAATAATCTATTTTGAAGACGTTTAGTCTGTTTTCAAATGGCACTGTTACCTGCTGAGCAGATTTTATGTGTTTTCAATGATGTTTAATTTCTATAGAAAGCCCTATAGCCAAGGCAATGTAGCAAGGCCTCGTCTCTACTAAGAAATTTAAAAAATAAAATTAGCTGGGCTTGGTGGCACTTGCCTGTAGTCCCAGCAGCTCGAGAGGCTGAAGCAGAAGAATCATCTGCGCCCAGGGGGTTGAGACTGCAGTGAGTCGTGATCTGCCACTTTGCTCCAACCTGGGCCATGAGTAAGACCCCAACTCAAAAAAAATAAATAAAGAGCATCCTAAACTTCACTCTGAAGATTCATTGCATTAACTTTCTCAAGGAGGTCTTATATTGTAAAGTGAATGTTATTTAGAAAACAAACCTCCTGAGTTTGGTGTTGCTTAAGATAAAATGGAAAATTGCAGCCCAAGGCTGCATCACAATGACCTCTGCTAGAGACCATGCTGTTTGACTGTAACTGGACATTCACATGGAAAGCATGTCAGAGTCGAGGGTGACTGTTTTTCAGTAGCTCCTGCATCCTCAAGCAAAAGCAACAACTTCTTAGTATTAAAACAAACCCAGCAAACTTCTTTCCCTTTTTTCCCTGAGATAAAAATTAAGTGAGACTTTGGAAGTGTGTTTGTGTATGTGTGCTCTCAGGTTTTGCCCTTGTTTATTTTCTGCTCTTTATTAATGAATTAGTAGTTTCTTTCTAGAGGTTTTTGTAAAAAAATTATTTTACCTAGGAAAAGACAAATTTTTAAAAAAAATTCTAGTAACTAACCATAAAAATAAGTCTTAAATATAAGTATCCGAGATCAAAAAGTCCTTAGATGAGTATTTAACAATGGAGGAATAGGAGAAATCATTTTTATTGTCTCTGTTTTATTTTTTTTGGAGAAAATAAAAATTCAATAAATTTGCTTAACCACACAAAGTCATCAGATATTGAAAGAGACACTTTTTGAGCATCAAAATAGTTTTGGTTCAATATTC
>NW_006988900.1:0-1021 GCF_000164805.1 Carlito syrichta
AACACTAAGAGCACAAGAAAATTACTTAATATTTGTGGAATATAAACTGTGATGAGTGTTTTCATTAGCAACTCTAATGCAAACACTTGAAAAACGAAGGGATATAGCTAGTAGGCTAATATGGAAGAAATAGAATACAATTATAAGAATATTCAAGTAAGCAAAATAAGACAGAAAGAAGAAAAAAACCCAGAAAGGTGATAAATAGAAAGCAAACAGCAAGACAATAGGTTCAAACAAGGCCTTACAAATAATCAAATTAAATTTAGATGTTTAAAACCTCTTAATTAACAAGTATAAGAGTTTGAATAAAAAACAAAATCTAACTATATGTTCCGTATAAAATGCCCATTTAAAATAAAAAATTAAAAAGTTAAAAACGATGGGAAACAGCATACTATAGTAAAACTAAACAGAAAAACCAAAGTTATTACATCAATATAAGACAAAGTAGATTACAGAGAAAATAATATTATATTAGGATTAAAGAAAGTTGTTACTGAAGAGGACACAGGATTCTACATTACAGAGTTTTAAAATACACAAATCAAAAACTTATAGATGTGAAAAAATAACAGATGTAAAAAAATATTTTAAAACTGGAGGAAAGAATAGATAATTACAATTATGATGAGAGATTTCAACACTATTCTCTTAGAATAGATAATTACAATTATGATCAGAGATTTCAACACTATTCTCTTACAAATGGATTGAAAAAGCAGACAGAAAGTCAATAAGACTGTAAAAGATTGAAAAAAAACCTTTCAACAGTCTAATCTAGTTGACATTTATAAGGCATTTGTACTAAGAAAGTTTGTACTAAGAAAGAAATATCATGGGCCATAAAAACAGGACAATAAATTCAAACTGACTTGACTAAAGCTAAGTACATTTGGTGACAATATTAAAATTAAATCAGAAAATAATAACAGAAAACAATTTAGAAAATACCAACACATTTTTAGAACTAAACAATATACTTCTAAATTATATAATAAATAATAAAAATAAAGAGTAA
>NW_006988901.1:0-1160 GCF_000164805.1 Carlito syrichta
CAGCACAATAAAAATTCAAACACTTCCAGCATTGGAAAACATCTCTCTATGTCTCTTTATTGTCAATCTCAGACCCTAGGCTACAGGCAGTCACTGATCAATTTGCAATCACTACAGATTAGTTTTGCCTGTTCTTGCATTTTTATAAATTAGGTAATACAGTAAGAATTCTTTGACCTACGATTTTGTGCCATGCCACAGCATCATAGGTTCTTTGACTCGACCCAAAATAGTTTCTTAGAGCAGCCAGCAAAGTTTTAAAATGAAGTTTATTAGTGAGAAGCAGAGAGGGAAGAGAGGAAGGTAGAAGATTCCTGCCAGAAAGGCTTGGCATGGGCAAGTCTCTCAAGAAAAAGAAAGACTGCTTTTTGCTCTTAACTAAAAAACCAGGCATATTTTCACAAGCGATATGCTGAAGAAGGTGGGGCACAGGTAACTGCCTCTCCTGGAGAGATTAACAACTTTCCACCTCTGATGGAAGGAATGGGAAGAGGGATGGGAAGAGGGATGATCCCACTCTGGGACACATATTCTGTCTTTATAGGAGACCTGACAGACTTTTCCAATTCACAAGTTCATGAGATAAAAGGTGGTCTCATTATAATTTCTATGGCTTTGGTAGGTTAAGGGGTGATATTCAGTGTTCCACTTTTGATGGGGAAACTGAAAGATTTTTAGTAATTATTATACTTAATCATGAACTGAAAGGTTGGACTATCCTATTTTTACATCTGAGGGGATTTTCATTTGATTGGCAGAAGGAGTGGGGTAGACTGGTGAGTCCACATTCCAGTATGGCCTGCAGCAAAAATGTAATAAGGAAAATGTTTGAATGTTTCCCAAAACCTGCCTACAAGAAATTTTTCTATCTATGCCTAACCTGTACTAAACTGTACGAGCTACCCTACCTCAGCTGTTTTTAAAAAACTTTTTAATTTTAAAGATGTGTGGTACAATTCAGGGTTAAGTATACAGATGTTTATTATGCAGGTACCCTTGTTGATGAGGTGTGCCCCTCCCTCCCCTGGCATTTTCCCACTACTGCCAATCCCTTTCTTATATCATTATAATTGTTCAAGGTCCACTTACACGTGAGAAGGTGTGGTACACAGTTCTTTGTTTCTGTGATAGATCACTCAGTATTATAGACTCTAAGTCCA
>NW_006988902.1:0-1012 GCF_000164805.1 Carlito syrichta
TTTTTTTATGAATGATTGTACCCCATTAATGTTTTGAACTCTAGATCATAAGTGAGGACAATATGCATTAGGAGTTGTGAATTTTAATGGCACAATACATGTCAAGTGCTTGCCCAGTGTGTGAAACATATTTAAGTGCTCAGTAATTGTTAGCTTTTATTATTATTATTATTATTATTATTATTACTACCCTTTCTCCTTCATAACTGAGTGTTTTTTTCAACCTCCCCATATACAACACATGCACTACTCCCACCACAGTGAACTGATTTTATGTTCTGAAACACTCCTCCATTTTCATCCCTTGCCTTTGTACTTGGTGCTCTCTCTGCCAGGATTTTCCTGTCTAGTACTTTATGACTATAACTAAGGAGTGAGAGTGAGTCCCCCTGTCTTAATCTCATTACGCTTACTGTATACATCTGGCATTTGACGTTTCTGTATTTGTCCATGTGCTTGCCTTAATGGACTGTGAGCTCATTCAGGCCAGTGATCCTGTTTTGTTTATTTTTGTATCCCCAGATCTCTACTAATTAAGGTGGTAAAAGTTATGTAGCACTTGCCCAGAAAATGTTTGTTTAATGTAAATTTATTTTTATTGCTTGACTTTGCATTCTTTTCTATTACATGGTTTTATACTGTGCATTGATATTTTTACACTTTAATTTTAGTTCAAAATAAAGTTTCAACTAATTACCAGTTTCCCACATACACCAACAGATAAGTATTTATAGATTTTACCAAAACTGTTTACCCTATTTATTAAACGTAGACTAAAGCTCTCTGACATTATGGAAACAGTTCCATGATACCTCTTAGTGTAGAATAAGTGCACTCTAATTCAGAGGTCTCTTTGATCATATTTATTATGTACACAGTTAATTCATTTTTGATTTACAGAAAAAAAAATCAGCTATTGGGCATTGAAAAGAGAAAATGATTATTGGCTCTAAGTAAAAAGCGTATGTCCTTTTTCAACAAGGATGATTTGGGGTTATAGTGGGTAATAAAA
>NW_006988903.1:0-833 GCF_000164805.1 Carlito syrichta
TGAGTGAAGGAGATTGCTCTTTATAATGTGGGTGGGTCACGTCCAGTCAGTTGAGGACCTTAAAAAAAGACTAACATTCACTGAGAGACAGTGAGAGAGAAAATTTGCCAGCAGACTACTTTCAGACTTGAATTGCAGCATCAACTCTTCCTTGGGTCTCCAGCCTACAGACCTATCCTGCAAATTTTGGACTTGCCAGACTCCACCCACAATCACATGAGTCAATGTCTTAAACTCTCAATCTTTCTAGAGAGCCCTGACTCATACAGGGCCATTCACAAATACAGAGGAGAGGCTGACAAATAGAAAAGAAAAAAAAAGAATGAAGTCATTCTAAAGTGTTTTGGTTGAGAGAATTACTGCCAGAATGAAGAATAAACTCCAAATGATTTCAGTCTTGTATCACTTGATTCATGATATAAATTCCAGATTGTGGCTGTTCAGTTAACTTAATGTGGGTCACATGCCTACACCTGGGTTCGCAAAGTACAGGTACTTTTTGTTTTTTTAATCTAAAGATGTAGGGTTCAATTCCCCTTACTGATATTGTGTGTCCCCCAGGCACTTTCATTAATAGTCTACCAGGGTATATTCAATGAGGAAGAAGCTACACTCCAAAAGAAAATCAGGATGATGCTATTGCTAAAATAATGTGGAATGCACCATACTAGAGTACAAAATATATCTAAAGTTTCAACTGCAAAATTTTACATATAATTTTGGAAGGTTCACAGACTGTTTGAAGTCTATGTATGTATCTCCTGGGATTCTTGTCCCCTTCCAGGTCAAGAGCCCCTAGTCTAAGCATAACTACTGTATATATTTGGTTATCA
>NW_006988904.1:0-750 GCF_000164805.1 Carlito syrichta
AAAATTGAACTCATATTTGGTACCAAACCATCCTCCCTTCAAGTGTTCCCACTTCAGTATATTTTACTATGAATCGGGCAGAGACAAAATTTAGAATTATGAACCTCCAATCCACTTAGTGTCTTATTCCTGCCAGAACATCCAAGACCAGGTCACAACTATATTTCACTTCTACTATTAACTGATCTATCCTTAATAACAGGAAAATTTCAAAAAGATCTCATTATGTTACTTTCTAATTTAACCTTTCAGTGGCTTCCAAATAACCTTAGGTAAAATCAAATTTGGCTTCCAACGTTGTTGTTTCTACACCTGCCCTTTTGTCCAGCCACCTCTCATCCACTCCTCCATGGATTTTGAGATCCAACTATAAGAAACGTCTCTGAATGTTCTAATGTGATTAATTTTACCCCACACCACCTGGTCATGCTGTTCCTTGGCCTAAAACATTTTGTTTTCCATCCTTTATCTGCCTAAAAGTGTTGTAATCAACACAGAACACCAAAGAATCTCCCTCCCACCAAGGGATATATTAGGTAATGCCAAAAAGACATAATTAACATTTCTAGAATTAACACATTTTACAATTTGCTTCACAAATTCACAGAAATTAAATTTATCACGACAATCATAAATTTCTAGTACATAGAATAAAACCTGCACACTATACGAAGCTGGTGAGATAAGCATTTGTATGTATATATGAGTGTATATATTATGTATGGTGGTGAGATAAGCATTTGTATGTAT
>NW_006988905.1:0-1131 GCF_000164805.1 Carlito syrichta
CTACATACCCACAGCCATAGGACTCTGCACCAGCATTCCCAGTATGTGAAAATCCCAACAGAACCACACTCTCAGCTGTACACAGTACTGACAGGCCAATGGGCACCAATTTCCATGCTAGGATCAGGCAGGCTCTACATTCCCAACTACCCATTCCCAACAGAACTCACAACTCCAAAAGGAAGGCACATCTCTCACCTATAAACACTTCCATTTGTCCATCAAAAAAACAATGTGAGCCACTGCTTGCATGAAAGCCTTCCTTAGTGATTAAGCAAACAACAGACCCTCATTAGTGGGCTTCTTGTCTTTCCCTGTCATATCCATACTTCTTTTAAGAATAAAACAATGTATTAGAGTATTTTAGACCTTCTGAGATACTATAAAATTAGATATATTATACAATTTTTTTATTTAAGAGATGGAGTCTCATTCTGTCACCCAGGCTGGAGTACAATGGTGTGATAATAGCTCACTGCAGCCTCAAACTACTGGGTTCAAGCAATCTTCTCACCTCGGCCTCTAGAGTAACTAGGACTACAGGCACTCACCACCATGCCTGGTTCACTTACTTACTTACTAACCTATTTATTTATTTAGTGGTAATTAGTTGTTGCTTCTGCTACCCAGACTGGTCTCAAACCCCTGGCCTCAAGGGAATTCCCCCATCTGAGCCTCCCAAGTCTCTGGAATTACAGGCACTGCATCTAGCCATATTACAAAATTTCCCCCATCTGAGCCTCCCAAGTCTCTGGAATTACAGGCACTGCATCTAGCCATATTACAAAATTTAAGTCTTACTTCAAGTGGCCATGGTCAAAGCATGCATTTCACAGCGGAAGAACTGACAATATTAAAGCAAACATGACACTAGTAAATGTTAAACACAAAAATATTATACTTTTCAATATATCTAAATGCAATGATTCTTTTTTGTGAGCATATATACTCATACTCAAACATGACATTAGCTAGAAAAAAAAGAACCTTCTAACAACTAAAAGTGTGGAAAATTCCTGACACTGATTCTTCTAAGTATAACTGTAATCCTTTCCAAATTTTTCTAATTATACAAGAAAAACTCGCAATAAAATATATGTGATCTAGTTTCGATTCAGTATGCATTATAAA
>NW_006988906.1:0-710 GCF_000164805.1 Carlito syrichta
AAAAAAAAACTGGTGCAAAATATATCAAGTAACATAACAGATATAAAGAAGCATTAAATGTGCAAAGTTAAAAGATTAAACTCAGAAATAAGATGGTTATGTATCATGTATCTGAAAAAGAAGACTAATTTTTATACTGCAAACAACATAAAAGAGATTAAAAAATGAAGAATCATATATTTTGTTATATGCAATTTTAAACTTCAGTATATTGATATGGCAAAAATTGTATAATAAAGTAAATCATTTGACAGAGAGTTCATCTTAAAAGAAAATATATATAATTTTGTATGCTGTTTATTTTTTAATTGTTATCTTAATTATATCTTCATTCTAATTAAGCAACCCCATTTCTAAATTATTAATCCAGAACAAAACCCAAATTTTCCAGTATGAATTACAGAATGAACAAAATGTAAAACAATAGCTATTATCAAATAACTGAAATAAAGTAAAATAAAATGCAATATTTTTTCACTTACTAAATTATCAAAATATAATTGATAGTGTGCCCGTATGCCTTACTGGTATCCTTAAAAAGTGAAACTATTTGTTTTGAAAGTAGTTTTCAATAATAATAAAACTTACATGTTATTTAAGCCAGTGAATCAATTTCTGGAATTTCATTTTTAAAAATATATAAAATAATAAAAAGCCTATGTGTAAAAAAATATTGTCCCTCTAAAATATTCATCACTCCATGATTTATG
>NW_006988907.1:0-1221 GCF_000164805.1 Carlito syrichta
ACTTGCCTGTGTTTTGCCGCTATTTTACAGTCCAGAGCACAGGAAATAATATTTTTTACATTGTTATTATGCTTTCATTTTTATTTTTAGCAGTTAAATCAAAATGTTGAGCTTGTAAATTGTACTTGTTATTAACTGTTTTTAAGTCACATTATTTACATCCAGTAAATTTACAACTTTTGATATGAGTTATACTAAATTTCAGACTTTGGAAAACAATTTATCAGCCTGCCACATGTAATATATTAGTTGCATCTCTGTATTTGTGCCAAATGTCAATTAAAAAAAAAAAAGTCTTTCTAAATTTATGTGTTTATTTTTTATGTATTTAGAGGCAAGTTCTCACTGTGTTGCCCAGGGTGACTTTGTACTTCTGAACTCAAGCAGTCTCCTATCTCAGTGTCCCAAGTAGTTGGAACTACAGTTATGTAACACTCTGCCTAGCTCAAATGCATTTATTTTTTTGCAAGGAGAAAGTTAAGGAAACAGATTCACTAAACTGGTCTCTCTTTTGCTTTGTATTCCCAGAATGTTGTGCTATATTTAGTGACTGTTAAATAATAATTATTGAATAAAGGATATTCTATAAGGAGGTTTATGCACATTCATCGGTAACCTTTCAATAGCAGTTTCTTGCTGCCTTATGAATTTACCTAACTGAATTAAGTCCAATTTTTAAAATATTCAAGATAGAATCTCATCACTAGTAACTTAACAATGACAATACATTTTTAAAAATTCATTAAAATGGAAGTTTTAATGACTTTCAATTGTGGGGTTCCCCTTTTCTCCATCCTGTCCCTGTTTCTATCCACCTCATTACTTCTAATCCAGTTAATTTTTTCTAAACCTCAGTTCTTAAAACTAGCTTAAAATATTTGCCAACTGAGAAACTGTATCTGGCATAAAAGCCTCATTAATAATTATTTCTGATACACCATTTAAAAACTATGGATCTTAGCTGTTACTGCTCCTTTCAAAACGGATGAAGTCTTCTGAACTTCAAGTGTTTAACCATTCTTCCTCTTCTGCAACAGAATGCAGTCCACTTAGATCACAGACCCTCTGATGACAGTTCTCCTGGCTACCTCAGTTGTCCTGATGTTCCCTTGTTGTAAATTGCAATAGTAGTAACAACTTGATTCACATTAGTGAAACTTAGTGATGAGCACTGAACAAATAAAACAATTATAAAGGTTTTATAGTATCCTTTCAGTATTT
>NW_006988908.1:0-659 GCF_000164805.1 Carlito syrichta
AAAAAAAAAAGGTCTATTTCTAAATAATTTTATTTTAATTAGCAAGTATAGTATAATATGTAAAGAATCTCAAATGTTATATTTTCTTTACTCACAAATTTCTGTCTATTTCTAAATACTCTCAATTAATAGTAACAAGTATTCAGGGATATCAAAATTTATTTCACAAAGGTGCTCTAAAAAAACCTCACAAAGTTCCCATTAATCTTAATGGGGCAAACCTTTTCCCCTGTTAGTCTCATCTGTCTTCTTCCATGCTCTTTATGATACTAAGCTAATGAAGCTGGCACAATTATGTAAACAAAATAAACAGCATTGGTTTGTCAGAAACAAAACAAAAACTAAAGTACAAGCTACTTGTCTTATGACTCTTTCAAGAAAACCTGTTGCCTCATACTCAATTGGCCCATGCAAATAGATGAAGTATATTTTAAGGTTAATGTGATTATATGTATAATATATATTATACATATATGTATAACATATATTACATATAATACACACATGCACACACATATATATAATTGAATATATGCATATATATATAGATATGTATTATTTTGACAGCCTGTGTAAATCAAGCACTATAATTGAGGAGTTGTTATTAACACTTATTCTATAATAGTCATAAATTTTAACAGTATAATGTGAAAATTTTA
>NW_006988909.1:0-634 GCF_000164805.1 Carlito syrichta
CATTCCTCTTCATTCCATTCCATTACATTACTTTACATTCCATTCCTTTTCATTCCTTTCCAGTCCTCTCCAATCCATTCCTTCCCTCTCCTTTCCATTCCATTCTTTAAATTCCTATCCTCTCCTTTCCTTTCAGTTCCATTACATAGCATTGCATTACACTCCTCTCCATTCCATTCCGTTTCATTCCTCTCCATTCCATTCCATTAAATTCCATTCTATTCCATTCCATTCAACTCCAATTCATTCAATACCTTTCATTCTATTCCATTCCTCCCCATTCCATTCCATTCCATTACATTCTTCTCCACACCTTTCCCTTCCATTCCTTACTATTACTTTTCTTTCCTCTCCATTCATTTGCATTTCACTCCATTACATTTGTTTCCATTCCTCACAATTATATTCCATTCCATTGCATTCCATTCATTCCATTCCATTCCATTCATCTCCATTCCGCTCCTCTCCAATCCAATCAATTGTATTATTTCTATTTCTCTCCATTCTACTCCTCTCCATTCCATTACACTCCATTCCATTCCATTTCATTCACTTCCATTCCATTCCATTCCTTTTCATTCCATTCCATTCCATTCCTCTCCATATCATTCCATTCCATTCCATTTATTTTCAA
>NW_006988910.1:0-668 GCF_000164805.1 Carlito syrichta
CAAACAACCCCATTATAAAATGGGCAAAAGACATGAACAGACACTTCACAAAAGAAGACATTCGAGCAGCCAACAAACACATGAAGAAATGCTCAATCTTTCATTTATTTAGGCTTTATTTAATTACTTTCATACTGTGCATTTTTCATTGTACGATTCTTGTAATTCCTTTGCTACATTTATTTCTAGATATTTTATTCTGTTGATGTTTTTATAAATAGATGTTTTTCTTAATTTAATTTTATGAAATACAATGCTAAAGTATATAGAAATGTGACTAAATTTTATGTATTGATAATTTAGTCTTCAAACTTGCTTATTTCATGTATTAATTTTAATAGTTCTTTATACATTCTTTATACAGTCTTTTATTTGCAAGATCATGTATTTTTTGAAGAGAAATAATTTTGTCTTTTTATTTCCAATAGGGATATAGTTTATTTAAATTTCTAGACTAAGTAGACTTGCTAACGTTTTTCAATATATTTAATAGAAGTGACTGAAACAGATCTCTCTGCCTTGTTCCTAATCTTATAGAGGAAGTAGCAAGTCTTTCACCATTGGTATGCTATAAACTGTAAATATTTGTGTAGAAGGTGTTTATCAGGTTAAGGAAGTTCTACTCTATTCCTAATTTCCTGAGTATTATTTATTATGCAAGAAGTTAA
>NW_006988911.1:0-3693 GCF_000164805.1 Carlito syrichta
CCAGTATGAACCCAGACAAAAACCTCCCTTCAGGGGCTGCACAACCACAAGGGATCTCAGAACCTCCAGGCACTAGGCCTCTCATGAGCAGGTGCAGAGGTTTGTTGAGGGCTGGTTTCCTGCCAAATCTTGGACTGCCTCCCATCTGTTCCCTTGGGAATCTGTCTAGATTTGAAATTCTGTAGTAACATTTGAAAGCTCAAAATATACAATTGTTTTTCATGTTTCTGATGGCTGCCTTTAATAAAATCAACACATTTTCACCTGCACCAAAGTCAGACCGTGGCTTTAGACTGGAGTACACCTTTTCGTGGTAGCCAGGATCAGAGTGCTATGAGGGCCCTAGCAATCTGGAGAGAATTTTTAAAGAGACTCAGGAATGGAACCTCAGTGAAATTTCTTGACTTAAAAATACTTCCAGGCATCAGAATAAATCACATGGGGAAGCTGGACATTGGCCAGATTTCTTAAAAAACTAACTGGTGTTACATCCATTCTCCTCCTCGTGTAACCCTGTACAAATGACTCAGAATGATCCAGTTTCCCCTTGCTAATAAATTTTCCTTGTTTCTTTCTAGCCCTATTCCTCACACCTCCATTTCCTCTTTTTGTTTCTCTGAAAATAGGTGATGTGTTTCTGTCATCTAAATACCAGGACTGAGAGTCTTTGCCTGGAGCCCAGGAGTGTCTCAAGCTATGATTTCTGCAGCACCTGAGATGGTTCATGGGACTTTCTCACATACCATTGCCAGTCTCTCCTTCTGTCATTCATGCGTGAACTGATTTGTGAAATTCAAGTGAACATTAGTCACTGAAGTGATAAAATTATCTTCTTTAATGTGGAGTATTAATATAGAACTAACCCCATGTTTCTCACACCGTCATGGCCCAGCCTTCTTTACCCTTGACTTTGGGACTAGCTGAGGATGGATCCTCCATTTTGCTGTGGGTCCTGGGTGACAATGATATGGGGTCTGGTTAGGCTTGTTGAGATACATAGGGTCTGCTATCAGGAAGGACAAGTTGAACTTCCTGGGAGGATCTGGAAATGCCACACAACATGGAGTTTGATCATCTTCCTGCTTCCAGGGGTTGACTAAGACTCTTCAAAATTACCTGAGAAAATCCTCCTGACTTAGAGAACACTTATGGCTGCCTTTCATAACGTCAAATAATAAAGATTAAAGAAACAAATAGGTTAGTTTTAATTGAATAATTGAGATATACCCTTGCCAAGTTGACACATAGCAACTGATTACCTCTATGGATATTTTATATTCTACACCAGAAATTAGCCAGTGTAATTTTGCTAAAATAATTGATGGTATTTGCTTTCTTAGAAGTCAACTTTAAAACTGTCCTATGTTTGTGTGCACCTTTTAAGAAATATAATCATTCTTTTGAGAGGAAATGCATGGTGAGTAAAATGAGGTTGAGAAAATTGTTAGCATGTGATGCTCCTGAGTGAAGGAGATAGGGAAGGAAGATTGGGTGGAGAAGTCTTTGGTGTCCAAAGGAGGTCCAGGATGTCACTGATATATCCTCATGTCAACATGTCAACTCAGGGGATCTCATGTCAACTCAGGGGATCACCAGAGAGCGCATTTGTCTCCTGAGAGTGGGCCATGGAACGTGGGTCTTCAGCATGAGCCACACCATGGACCTCATAGACCACAGCCAGCACCTGATCCAGGTGCATTGTGCTCCCATAGGTGCAAGAATAGAGGTACTGTCTCAGTGCTCACATGCTGCGGGTTTCTATAAAGAACACACAATTTCACTCTATTTTCCTTGAAGACATATTAGGTTAAGTTGGAGTTAGTAAAGGAATGTATTATTTAGATTTACTCCAGTTTCGTAATTCCTTAATTCTGCACAATTTTGTGGCACAGAACTGTCTTGCTCATTCGGAATTGTTAAATGAATTGAGAATTGTTAAATAGATTGAGGGCATGCATTTTATGCTTTTTGTTGTCTTTCCCCTATGTACAGAGATTGTGAATGGAGTGCATCTGTCCCTTATTCACAATGACTCTTGTCTCACCAAAGAGAGCAGAAATTTGCGAAACTCAGAGTCTGGGAAAGAAGCCATTCCTGTTCCCATAAGAGACTACAGGGACCCCAGTAGATTTTTATAGTGTCAGAGTGTTTTCATATGGGGGGAGCATCCAGCTGTCCTACAGCAGTATCAGTTGCTAAGGTGTAATTTTGGTTTCAGAATTTGGAATGCTTTTAGTTCACTATGGCTCTGTTCCATTATGCAGCTCACTATTAACAGAAATAGAGGTTATAATTCAATCTGAATTTTCTTGACATCATTTTATCATCTTTCTCAGTCATCATTTTGATTAGAAAATAAGTTTTTTTTCCCCAAATATGACCTAAAAAATTGATGAATTTATTAGGAAACATGAAATACTGGAACTGTTTGGGAACATATAAAATAACATTCATGTACAATAATTTTGTGAAAATATAAATCAGCAAGGTACAATTCTGGGAAAAAATTTCTGGATCATATAGTCAAAATAAGATTAGACTTCACTAAAGTTGCTTCCAGTAGTGTTTGTGAAGAAAGGAAACTTGACTGACCCTGTCACCTGCTAGGAGGAAACGCTGTGCACAAGATGATGTCACATATGTGAGCTCCAAGACCAAGCTCTCAGCCCTGACTGAGCTTCCATCCAGGGGACAGGCCAGCAGTCAGGAATAATACTAAGCACCTCAGAAGTGCAGACCCCAAACCTTCTGTATTTGGTCTTCATGAGGTCCACCACGTCACCAGTAGATCCTCAGATCTCACCCAACACAATGACCCACTGAAGAGCAAGTGACAGAGTGACCAGCAAGGGAGTTTTTTTTCTTTTACTTAACAATATCTAACCCTCAAGTGACCATAAATTACAACATTTGTAATCTTTGCCCTGATTGACCCAAAACAAAACTAAAATGAACATAAATGATGACAACACCAAAGCCTAAGCCTGTGTATTTTCCTGAAATTTCTATCAATATGATCATTACGTAAATATCAACATGCATATGAAGTCATCATGAATTGTGCTTCTTGGGAAATGAGGCAAGACAGTACTGAAACTGGTCAGAGTATGAGTCTCTGCACAGGTGAGTATGAATAAAGACTAATCAGCATGTGTGCAAGTGGGAGAGAGAAAGTCCAACTGCAAGGAGACATGGGATCAAGTGCCCAAAGCCCCCCTGCAGAAGCAGCCGAAATTTGCCACTGCTTTGAATTTGACACCCACCATGCACAGAAGGATCTGCCCTTCCTGAAGCATCCATCATGAAAATACAGCAGAGATTAGCAGCTTTTTGACACCAGAAACCTGACTCAAACCACCACCTACGGCCATGACCAACAGGGACAACAGAGAAGATACAGGCAGTAGATCTGAAGCTGAGACCACCAGAGGATAATATGCTGGTGGTCGCCACTCTGAAGCCATTTTATCTGTCCCAAGCCCAGCAGGTTTCTTCTTTAGCTCCATCAATTTGGGAAAGCCTGCATCCAGTGAGCTCCACACCCCTCTGTCATCACTATAATTTGCCAGAGAGGATACTCTCAGTGCACAATATTGCAGAGACAGAACCCCCACCACCACACTGGATCAAGCATGACACCTATAGTTGGAGTGGGAGTCTTGGCAGCAGCTGAGGTGACCTGAATACTGGAGT
>NW_006988911.1:4155-5443 GCF_000164805.1 Carlito syrichta
CTTCCAGTCCAGGTACAAAATTGAACACATCAAGAGGATCTACATATGAAATCATAGGGATTTCAGCAAACTGAAGTGAAAGTTATCCCCCCTTCAGTGAGCAATGTAATTAAGTGGGGGAGAAGGAAAACCATCACAAAAAGGGAAAAACCAAAGGAAAAACACAGGTACCAACCAGAATCCTGTGAAGACAGCACCTGGGAATACAAACATCAGAACTCAAACAATGAGGAGCCCTTAGAATGACTGGTCTCAAACCACAAACCCAGTAATCAAGATATTAATACAGAGAATTAATGGATATGATGATAAAGAAAATAAAAGAATGAAGGTGTTTATAACTGAGATGATGGCAATAAATAATAGAGTAAATGAAATAAAGAACAAAGTGACAAGCATGGAATGCAGGATTAACCAAGTGAAAGAATCACAGACCTTGAGGACCAAATATGTCTGTAACAAACATCATTAAAAACATAGAAAATCAGCTTAATAAAACAGAACAAATCTTCTGAGAGATGTATGATTATATCAAGAGGTCGAATGTATGCAGAATTGACATTCCTGAGGCAGATAGAGAGAAAGAAAACCCACTGGTACAAACATTCCATAAAACTATCCAAGAAAAGTTTCTTCATCTCATCACTGATGTGACCATTCAAACACAAGAGATTCAAAGAACCCCTGCAAGAAATATTATCCAAAGACCAACTCCTAGATACACCAATAATTTACTTTCAAAAAGTAGATATAAAAGAAAATATCCTAAAGGCAGTGAGAGAGAAAGTTCAGACTACTCACCAAGGAAGACCAATTACAATAAAATGAAACTTATCTACAGAACTAAGACAGGGTTGAAGAGATTGAAGTTCAATTTTCAAAGTTCTTAAACATAAACAACGCCAACCAAAAATGTCCTACCCACCTAAGGTAAGTTTCATCAGCAATGGATAATCCTTTCCAGACATTCAATCCCTTAGAAATTATGCAGGGGAGATGGGGCAAGATGGCGACGGCATAGGTGAACTGGTGAGATTCTCTGAACGTGAGTTCCCAAAAAAGCTATCACTTCGCTACCCCCATCCCCCAGCCCACCACCAACCGCGCTGGGGTCAGTCCCACGCAAGGCCAGATATTGCGCCCTCCCCTCACTGCTGCCGTTCTACTCGTGTGTGGAAGTCTCCGGTCCCAGCCCCCTCCAGATCCCTCTCCGGCTGCATTGTCTCCAGCCCGGGCACCCGGCATCAAGCCGCCGGTCACACAGGGAGGCTCTGGGCACCCGCCCTTC
>NW_006988912.1:0-603 GCF_000164805.1 Carlito syrichta
CTGCAATGGATCTTCCAGAAACTAGGCTTCCTCTATAATTGATGTCTCAGTGACTAGCACTCCTCTGTGTTGGAAACCCCTGTGGGTAACTCTCCTCTATGATATATGCCCCAGTCACTGAAACTCCCCTGTCATGAGTGGCCAAGTGACTGGCCCTCTGTGATTTGTGCACCAGTTATTTACCCTCTGAGCAAAATTCCCAAGTGACTAATCCTACTTGATAGATGCCCCAGGGACTAGTTTTCCTCTATGATTACTACCCCAGATACTCGGTTTCCCACATAATGGGTAGTTCATTAACTAGGGCTGCTCTCATATGGGCTTCCTTGACTGGGATTCCTTGGTGATTGGTGTTCAGTGACTACCCTTCCTACATAATGTTTAAGCCATGACTAATACTTCTCTGTAATGGGTGTCCACTTACTGAGCCCCTCCATAACTGGTGCCCAGTGATTGACCCTTCTTGTGTTGGATGTCCTAGTGACTTGACTTTTTATATAATGTCACGCGTGACTTGGCCTCTCCTTTGATTGGTGCCTTAGTGACAGATTTTCATATATGATGAGTTACTCAGTGACTAGCCCTCCTCTGTGATAGGTATCA
>NW_006988913.1:0-11542 GCF_000164805.1 Carlito syrichta
ATCTTATTACCTCCATGGAGTGGCTGTCAGAAGAGGGGACCCCATATGTCATACGTGTCCAAGAATCTCTCAGCCCCAGTGGCAAGGGGCTTGGAAACAGGACTGGGGGGAGCTGGGGGCAGGACTCGGGCAGAAGCCAAGGGTGGGCATGGCTCTATGGGAAGAGATCTCTCTCATTCTGTTTACTTTTGGGTTGGAAAATGGCAGCAGATTGTGTCAGGGAGTGGCCAAGTACTAGATGGAAAAAGATTGGAAATGGCTGGGTGCAGTGGCACATGCCTGTAATCCTGGCACTCTGGGAGGCCAAGGCAGGGAGGATTGGTTGAGCTCAGGAGTTCAAGATTAGCCTGAGCAAAATAAAAAAAAATTTGCCAGGCGTGGTGGTACACACCTGTAGTCCCAGCTACTTGGGAGGTTGAGGCAGAAGGATCACCTGAGCCCAGGAGGCCAAGGCTGCATGATCGTGCATGGGCATCAAGGACTTTGACTCAAAAAAAGGGGGGGTCTGGAAATGGAGCTGCTTATAGCTAAAGCAGAGAAGCTAGTGGTGGACCAAGTCTTAATGCTTTGAATCATCTTGTTAAGGAGGATACAGGGCAGTTGTTTTCTATTTTTTCCTAATGGCCCAAAGAAGTAAAGAACATGAGCCATTGAGGTTAGACACATGGATGAACTTCCCAGGTACGACCATCACGTGATACAGAAATAAATTTGGGGGAAGATGAATTGCTTTCTTCTTCATAGGTCTTAGTGCCAGCCTGGCCTGAGCCCAGGCTTACAGTCAAAGTTGAATTGCAACGTATTTGGGGACGCTTTCTCTCCCATTTTCTCTGCCTTCTCGTTTTGGCCCTCACTCTTTCAAAAACAAAGCAGAAAGAACAACACAGTAGAATTTTCCTGTTCCTCTTCTTGCCCATTGTTCTCCTCCCACATCCCGCTCAAGGACCCTCAGCCTGATGTCAGCCTCTGGGCTTGGCTTGCAGAGGGGATGGCCGAGAGCCCAGAACAGTCCTCCGTGGTGGCCGTGCCAAGCCAGGTTGCGTTTCCATTTTCATTAATTGAAGCCACTTGACCCTGATCATTTCAGGCCAGCAATTTCCTGTCTGCTGGTCAGGGAGTGTGTGGAGGACAAGTCTCCGCAGGTCATTCTGTCCTTCCTTCTACCCGGATGGTGCTAACGCCTCATTCTGGCCGTGAAAAAGGGTCTCCCATGGCAGTCGAGGAGGGGTCAGCCCAGCCTCACACTAACGCTTGGGCTCTCACACTTTGTCTTCTTAGGAAGGCCTTCCTGCTGTCTACCCTCCAGCCCACCTGTTGTAATTCTGGCTCAGTTTTGTTGGTTCATTCTGTAGGAACTTGCTGACGGATGCAGTTGCCTCTCAGAATCTCCCCTGATGCTTTCTGCTGTGGCCTGGGAGAAGAATAAGGTACTTTTGAAGGGCCCTGGAAGGCCACACAGATGGGCGACAGGTGTGATTCTTTGCTCTGTGTTTGAACGTGTGTTTTGCTCCTTACCTAGCTTCCGGGAAGGTCTGTGAGTCACCCAGTTAGCTTTTGTCCCTGTGTTGGGAAGTGTCACCCTGTAAGTAGCATCCACGGGGTAGGGGTCACGGGTTCCCTTGGAGGGAGTCTCCGGTGTGTCCCACACCTTCGTGTCCATGGGGTCTCTTTTGTCTCTGCATTTTTAATCTTCCAGACAGACGCGTGTGTAATTGAGCGCGACTCACTTTTGCAGCGGTGGGTCTGTGTGTGTCTGCAGCATTTTTGTGTGGCCTCCGCGTTTTTGCGCATCTTCAGAGGGTTCGTTGTGTCTTTCTGAGTGTCCTCTGGCTCTGTTCAGGCGGGGAGGGAGGGCAGGAGCCCAGACTCGAAGGGGAGCTGTCGGGGCGGGGGAGGGGGGCGTGCTGGGGGCCGGGGGCGCGCTGCAATCTGTGACTCAGAAAACAGATTTGCCGAGGCTGTGAGCAGCCCGGGCGCGTGGCGCGTGCGGGGCGGGGACGGGGGCCGCTCTGGCCCCCAGCTCCTCCGCAATCCAATTAAATAACATTTAAATGCATAACTCACCCGCGTGGCAATGAGGCTGGAGATTGGAGCCGGCGCGGCGGCGGCCGCGCGGGCGGCGTTTTGTGGAGCTCAGCGATTCTGGCGGCAATTTCCCCGCTCGGCGCGGCTTTTACGAGCCGCCCTTCTGGCCGCCCGCGCGCATCTCCCCGTCGCTGTCTCTGTCTCTCTCGGGCTGCCCGTGTCTCTCTGCCCTCTCCCTCTCGGTGGGCCCCTCTGGCTCCCTCCCCATCCATCTATCTGTCTCTCTCCCCCTCCCCCGGTGTCTGAGGGTCCCGCGCTGCCCCACTTGGCTCCTGCCATCTGTCAGCGTTTGCTGTCCCGCTGCCATCCCGCTGCCGTCCCTGCCTGTGACTTTGACCCCCTCTTCCTGGCCAACACCGCCGTCTCCACGTCGATGGGCTTCAGTTTCCTCGGCTGCGGCCTTCTGCCTCCTCCCACCCCCACCCCTTCCCCTCAGGTCTACTTGCCTTTTGCCCGTGACTCAGAGGCCTCACCACAGCAGCCTTCCCTCCAGTCCTCAGTCCTGGGCCTCCCTCCACCTGTGCGCCTGGGGGAGGCTTGCAGACTGGGAACGGCAAGAAAGGACTGGAAGAAGAGGGGAGGGGCGGCCTGGGCCCAACGGGAAGATGGGGGGGATAGCTCTGTCAGGGGTGACGGGAAGAGACCCACCCTTTCTCCTCCATCCTTCAGGAGCAGAGCAGACAGGACGCTCGCATTGCACGTCAGGGAGTGGGGTGGCTCCTCCTTGGGAGGCCCAAGGGCACTAGAGAGGTGTGACTCCCTCAGGGCTGGTGGCTCTTTGAGATGAGAAAGCATAGGGGTGTGCCAGGCCCCCAGGCAGAGGCCTCTGTCCTGAGGCTAGGTGGCTAAGGACACCAGAGGAGGCCGGACCTGCTGTTTTGTTTCTTGTGCGGGGCCTGCCGCCATTGTCTCCTCTTCCTCACTCCCTCTCTGTCCCGCTCAGGCCCCCTAGCATATGGCGCCTGCCATTCACCAGATGCTGCGAGCTGGTGCAGATTTCTGGAGTAGAGCTTACCCGGCAAAGAGAACAGCTAGGGCAGAGGTCTGCCAGGCAGGAGGACAGCAGTGAGGCCATGAGGCTGGTGCAGAGGAGGAGACAGGGGAGAGGGAGAGGGGTGAGATCTAAGAGGCAGTGAGGAACCGGGTCTGAGACGTCATGGAAGCTTGAGCTCACACTCGAGTGAAAGAGGAAGTCACTGGAGGGTTTCCAGCAGGGCGTGACATGATCTGCCTGGTATTTTTCCAGAAAATTCTTTTTTTCTTTTAATTTTTATTATAAAGATGTGGGGCACAATTCAGGGTTAGGTATACAAACGTTGATTATGCAGTTACCCTTGTTGATGAGGTATGCCCCTCCCTCCCCTAGCAGTTTCCCTCAACTGCCAATCCCACCCATCTCCAGAAAATTCTCACCACTGTGTCTTGAGAAAACAAAGGCAGATGCAGGAGACCAGTTAGGAGTTGTTGCAGTGCCAGGTAGGGGTTGACAGGGCCTGGACCAGGGAGGCGGCCACCGAGGTGGTGAGGAGGGTCAGATCCTAGATGTACTTTGCTGAGAGCCAAGGGGTTGGCTGGTGGGGAGATAAAGGGTGTGAGAGACGACAGAGAGCAGTCAAGGATAAGACCGAGGTTTTTGGCCCGAGTGGCTGGGACCAGGGATTTGCCATGAACGGATATGGGTGGAACTCTGCAGGGGAGCTGGCCTTGGGGTGGTGTCAGTTGGGACATGGTAACACTGAGATGCCTGTGAGTGATCCAAGCAGAAGGGACTGATAGATGCACTGATGTGTAGTTGAATGGTGATGTCCAGGGTGAAGACGGACATTTGGGAGTCGTCAGTGGCCCTGAACAGGTCCTTAGGAAGGAATGTAGACAGAAAATGAAGGACACCCCATGATAGGGTCAAGGAATTTCAATACATAGAAGTTGTGGGGGTGTATTCATCTGTCATGGGATTCAGAAAAAAAGAAGAAAGAAGGAAGTTGTAAAGTACGGAAAATGCCAAGGCACCACAGGGAGGAGGATTAGGAGAAGAGGTGTGGGGGGCTCTTGGCCTAATCATTCTTCTACATTCCCATCTACCCTGGTAGCCGGGCCCTCACTGGCCCATCTCTAGATAGTCCCAGGCCACTCACTGGGTCACTGCTTCATTCCCCTGCAGACACCACGCAGTAGTCAGAGGGACCACCTCATGCCACCCTCGCTTTAGAACCTACAGAATGCTGAAGCTCAGCATTCTGGGCTTAGAGTCAGAGGGAAAACTGGGGCTAGAAAGGACCTGGAGATCTTGGTTCACCTCTGGTGCTTCACCAGTGGGAAACTGAAGCCCTGAGAAACAGCAAACTTGTCCAAGGTCCCTCTGCCAGTAGAAGCCAGGGCTCCTCAAACATGGCAGAGTGCTGTTTATACCACCCCATGCTGCCTTGTGTTACTCAGCAAGCAACACATGTTTACTGAGTATCTGGTTATACCATGTGCAGAACAGCCATGGAGGATGCCAAGGCGTCCTATAGAACCAGAAGATGCAGTTCTTGCCCTCAAGCAGCTGAGCTAAGGACTCCTGGGTGGTTGTCTCATTCTTTCCCCATCTCTTTACTTTCATGCCTTATGACTTCCCAACATGGACTGTTCCATTTCCTACTCTGTGCCCTAGATCTCCTCGCCCCCACCCCCAAGCCTTACTCTGGTCTTCCAGAACCTCTCCCCAGATCACCTTTTTTTTTTTTTTTTTTTTTAGAGAAGAAATCTCACTAAGTTTTGAACTCCTGGACTCAAGCAATCCTCCCACCTCAGCCTCCCAAAATGCTGGGATTACAGGTGTGAGCCACAGCGCTTGGCTACCAGATCACCTTTGTTTTTTTTTTTTGAGTTGGAGTCTCACTCTATCACCCAGACTGGAGCACAGTAGCACGCTCCTGGCCACCGCAGCCTCAGCCTGCTGGGCTCCAGCAATCCTTCCGCCTCAGCCTTCCAAGTAGCCAGAACTACAGCAGATCACCTTTGATTGCCCTCGTTTACCAGGTAGCTCAGGCCCCACACAAGTTCAGTCACTTCTTTTCCTCTCTCCCTCTTGCTCATGCCCAATTTATATGTAATTTCTGTTGACCTCATCAAAATATATGCCACCTCTGATCACATCATCTCATAATCTCCACTTGTACAATCCCAACCGAGTCACTGTTTCTCGTGCTTGTGCTGCTGGCTGCTACACCCCTAGCTGGTCTCCCCTGCCTGTCCCCCTACATATCATTCTCCGCATGGCCATCATGTCCACCTGAAACCATCAGCACCATCTCCTGAGTCTGTGTGCTTCTGACTATTCCTGTGTCCTTCAAACCAGTTCCTATTTTTTTTTTTTAGACAAGGTCTCGCTCATTGCTCAGGCTGGAGTGCAGTTGCACAATCATGGTTCATCACAGCCTCGACCTCCTGGGCTCAGGTGATCCTTTTGCCTCATCCTCTCAAGTAGCTGGGACTACAGGCAGACACCACCATGTCTGGCTAATGTTTCGATTCTTTTGGAGAATTGAGGTCTTGCTATGTTGCCTAGGTTGGTCTTGAACTCCTAGGCTCAAGCAATCCTCCTGCCTCAGCCTCCCAGATTGCTGGAATTACAGGCATGGACCACTGCACCTGGGCAAGCCTCAGGGTTTTGAGAGATTCTCCAGTCAAATGTGTTCCTGACTCCAGTCTCCCTCCCATTCTGGGAGCCTGGCTGACACAGCCCAGGTGGGGAACATTTCTCTCATCCTTTTTGATGTCCAAGTTGGAGATAAAAATCTGGGAGTCATCAGTGACCCTGGACAAGATCCCCTAAGGAGTGAATGAAGATAGAAAATGAAGGACATGCAATAACTGGGTCTAGGCACTTCAATATTTAGATGTCATGGTGTGCATCCACATGTTATGGGAATAAGAAAAAAAAAGGGCACTCAGTCTGAATCATTCACCATTGTGTCCCCAATGCCTAGCACAGTGTTTTGCATACAAGTCACATGGGGATCTTGTTAAACTGGAGAATTAGACGGAACAGGTCTGGGATGGGCCTGAGAGCTTGCATTTCTAGCATGGTTCCTGGGACACCCGTGCTGCTGGTTCTCAGAGCACATTTTGAGGAGCAAGGCTCTAAGGAGGGGTCTCTCAGGCAGAAGGTGTCCTCAGCCTAAATCTGGAAAAGAGACTGAAGAAGATTGAGGGAGACTGAGAGACAGGGAAAGACAGAGGAACCCAGGGAAGAAAGGAGGGCCAAGGCCACTGGTTTAAAGGCCCCAAAACCCCTTAGAAGACTCCAACCCAGCCGAGTATGGTGGCTCATGTCTGTAATCCCAGCACTTTGGCTGGTGGAGGTGAGAGGATTGCCTGAACCCATGGGTTCAAGACCAGCCTGGGCAACTTGGCAAGACCTGGTCTCTACAATAAATCAAAAAAGACTAGCCAGACGTGGTGGCGTGTGCCTGTGGTTCCAGCTACATGGAAGGCTGAGGTGGAAGGATCTCCTGAGTCCAGCAGGTTGAGGCTGCTGTGGCCATGAGTGTGGCACTGTACTCCAGCCTGGGTGACAGAGTGAGACTCCGACTCAAAGAAAAAAAAAGTCCCCAGACCAGTGGTCTCAGGTCTAGAAGCATCTGCAGCACCTCCCGCACATCGTCTCTCTCCAAGGCCCCCTGACGTAGAGATGTCTGCCATCTCCCTGTCCCTGATTGGCCTTCTTCCTCTGGGAATCCTGTGAGTCACAGAAAAGAAAGCTTGGCAGGGGACAGATGTGGAGCTTGCTTTCTTTTCTTTCGAGTTGAAATCTCACTCTGTCGCCCAGGCTGGAGTGTAGTGGCATGCTCACAGCCACTGCAGCCTTTACCTACTAGGCTCAATTGATCCCTCCGCTTCAGCCTTCCAAGTAGTTGGAACCACAGGCATGTGTAGTGGCACAAGCTAATTTTTAAAAATTTGTTGTAGGGACGAGGCCTTACCAAGTTGCCCAGGCTGGGCTTGAACCCGTGGGCTCAGGCAATCCCCTCGTCTCCGCCTTCCAAAGTGCTGGGATTACAGGTGTGAGCCACTGTGCCAGGCTTGGAATTTTCTCTCAATTCCATGAACAATATCCAGACCACCTCTCAGCACACAGGGGAACAATAGCCAGGAGGTCTGTCTGATGGAGGTGGAAATACCTTGCAGGAGTGAGAGAAATTGGGATTCAAATTTAGCCTTGGAGGAAGAAGGAGAAAACTTTGATGAGCATGCAGGCCCTGGAGAGCGGTGGAGAGGGCCTTCCAGGGAACATGGACTGGGAGCAGGATGGCCAGGGCACAGTCCTTGAGCCATCAAGGGCCCAGTAGCTGGGTGTTGGGGGAGGAGTGGGGGACAGAGAGACTATAGGTGCTCAGTCTGGGTCTGCACTGCGTGGGGCTTTCCATGATGACTCGAGGAACCTGTGCTTGGACGTGAATGCAGGTCTGTCCTGAATGCACTGGGGAGCCGTGAAGGGAGTTCTGTGAGGAAATATGTGTCTGGAAGAGGTGCTTTTGCAGAAGACTTTGCCATCTGTTAGTTTACCTGCCTGCAGGGCGGGACCCTTCTCTGTGTGCTATCTTGTCAGGCTGTCTCCACTCACCGGAGTCTTGGGCAGGCTTTGAAAGTGAAACAGTGGTCCCTGGTCAGGGAGGGGCTGGGGTGGGTTATTTTGTCTTCCCTGTGGGAAAGAGCTAGAATCATTTTGTTCTGTGGAAAGTTTTGTGAGCTTCTGCCTTAACTCCAGGGTTTTGTTTTTGTTTTTGTTTTTGCCTAAAAGCCACAGATGAAAACAAACTATGCTTCAGGCAAGGGAGAGGGCTGGAGAAAAAAGGTGGTCATTGTTCATGGTGGGTGAGCAGGTAACAGCATCATTGTTCCACACTGGTGAGCACCGATGTCCCACCAGCCACTCAAACCCCTCAAAGTCAGAGTTTCCAGGCCTTGGAGTGGGCGCCCCGGGCATACTGCCATTGTCAGGTAATTTTCCTGCTCAGATCCCTCCAGCGCTGGCCAGACCAGGATCAACCTTCCCCAGAACCCACTCAAGGTTAGTGCCTAAGTCTTTCACACAGGCATACCTGTGTGTAGATGCGCTTTTGCTGGCTGCTGGGGAAGGAGTGGCTTTTTTTGTGATTATTTGTGGGAGGAAGCCTGACTTGTGAATCTGGGGTTTTCCTTGACAAGGATCCAGCTCTTTTCTCCCAGTCTGTCCCCTGTCCCCTGTGCTGAGGTCACTGTCTTACTTGTAGTCACTCCCCTTGCAGGTCTGAAACTGTGCCAACAGGGATGGTCGATTTTGTTTCTATGGGGGAGCGCGGGGTACGATTTTCATTTGATTTATTTTGGTTCCTGATGATCCCCAGGCTGATGTGCTAACGAGCAGAAGTTGGCAGCCGCCTCGCATGGGAGGTGGACAGAGCGCCTGGCTGTAGGGCCTTTGTCCGACTAGGTGGCCTCAAAGTGGAAGGGGCTAAAAGGCATGGTACCTCAGACCCTGGGACAGCTCTGTGTGGGCCCTTCCTCTCCCTGGATCCCGTGGCCTCTGCCTTTCATATTCCTCACTGCCCTTAGCTCTTTCTGCCCAGAGTCCTTCCAGTTTTTCTGCGGTAAGTGTGCCCAGTAGACATTTGCTGGCAGAGTGACTAAAAAGCCCAGATCCTCTGTGTGGATCATGCCTCTGATGTACAACACATGGTGGGTGCTCGGTTCGCTTCTGGGGTGGGTGAGGAGGTTTGTCAGCTTCTTTCTGGCCTTGTTTATTGTCAAGGTGGGGAAGCGGAGGGCTAAGTTTTGGTTCCTCTGCAGTCACTATCCAGACTTAGGTTTCCTTCCTGAGACAGTCTCACTGCCACTTCTTGATCTGTTCTTGTTCTTCCATGGGTGTTTTTGTTTGTTTGTTTGTTTGTTTTGAGTCAGGTCTCACTCTGTCGCCCAGGCTGGAGCACAGTGATACAAGCACGGCTCACTGCAGCCCTGAGCTCAGCCTGTAATCCCGCACCTTTGGGAGGCTGAGGTGAGGGGATTGCCTGAGCCTGCGGGTTCAAGACCCACCTGGGCAACTTGGCGAGACCTCATCTCTACAATAAATCAAAAATCAGCTGGGCGTGGTAGCACGAGCCTGTAGTTCCAGCTCCTTGGAAGGCTGAGGCGGAAGGATCGCTGGAGCCCAGCAGGTTGAGGCTGTGGTGGCCGGGAGTGGCCACTGCACTCCAGTCTGGGCGACAGAGAGAGACTCCAACTCAAAAAAAAAAAAAAGAGATCCTTCTGCCTCAGTAGCTGGGAATACAGGCATGTACCACATCTGACTAATTTAGAAAATTTTTTTGTAGAGATGAGGCTGGTCTTGAACTCCTGGGCTCAAGTAATCCTCCTGCCCCAAAGTGCTGGGATTACAGGCGTGAGCCATTGTGCTGGGCCCCATGGGTGCTTTAATGCTTCCTCTGTGTCTGTGTCTCATATGGTTGGTCATCTCAGATATTTTTAGAAGGAATGTGGGAAAAACAGCAGCTCCCAGGTATCATCATATCTTGCTCCAGTCGCCATCTGACTTCTTTTATGCTACCTGCCAATGGCCCCTCACAGGAAGGGGCCGCTGATCATATGTGATTGCACCAGGTCCTGTTGGTCACTGGGAAGGGGAGGCCAGAGGGGTGCCGGGAAAGCAACAAAAAGCCAGCTTGAAGTCTGGTGAGGCAGCATGGTGGGAGGAGAGGGAGAAGACGCCAAAAAGCTTAACAAGAGAAGCCAGGAGGAGAGATCATAGATTAGAGTGATCGAGAGGGAGCGGCGCAGGAGCCATGGGACTTTCATTGGAGGCCTCGGCTTGTCATCTGTAAAATGGGAACAGCAGGGCTGTAGTCAGGATTTAATATCTGCGATGTGCTTAGCAGGTGGTGAAGCTTAGCTGTTGGCTAGTCGTAAGCTCGATGGTGCTGCCTGCTTCCCCAGGATGGTCGTGAGACAGGGCAGGTAAAGCATGTGGTAGACTGCATATGTGAATGTTTTTGCTGCTGTTATTATTTTTTCGCTGCTGTTGTTATCATGCCACTCTTGCAGTCCTTGCAACCACTGTCCTGTCTTGGTGCTGATGAGCTGCCAGAAGGAGGCGAGGATCCCCGGGGTTCTGTTCTGCTTTGGGGATGGTTTCTGCCTTTCTCACCCCCTGGGGAACACAGTCCAAGCCCCTTGCCTTCCCTGCTGCCTCGCATGCCCTGGGGCTCAGGAGAGGAGGCAGCGGCTGGCAGGAGGGGCACAGGAGGGAGCCCTGGGGAAGCCAAGCTGAAAATGGAGCGGGAGGGGGCGGTGGAGCTGGAAGCGTTTGCATAACGAGCAAGGGGCTCGCGGCTGTTCCAGACAGGGCTCTTCCTCCTTTGTCTGCGGCCTGCTCGGCTCTCTCCTTCTTTCTTCTCTCCTGTCTGCCTCCCTTGTTTCCTTCACCCCCCACATTCCCTGCGGCTGCCTCTGTTCCTTCGTCCATTCATTCACCCAGCTGCATTGAGCAGTTCTTGTGGTCCAACCTCAAGCCCCTGGCCACAGCCCATTCCGTGGGCACGGCCCACTGTGGCGTCCACTCTGCCACCAGCACTGACATCCCTCAAGATCTGGTCTGGCCACTGGCCCTAACTGGTGCCTGAGGGGATTTATTGGCGACTGCCCCCAGGGAGCGGGGACAAGTGTTTTCCTCTCCAGCTCTGCTGTGCAGCCTCCCAGCCCGACAGCTCCCTCGTTCCGGCCCATCGCGGCAGCTGATTTACCTCCATGGCTGGGGGATTTAGCTGTTGTCCAGGCTCCTATTATAAATCCCCGGGCAAATAACCGCCCTCTGCATCAAAGCTGCCGACAGGGGAGTGGGCTGGAGCAGATGGTCGCTTTGGCCGTGGGGTAGGGAGGGCAGGGACAGTTGGGGGAGGCTCCAAGGGCTTCTTGTCTACCCTGTCTACAAAGCCAGGCTGCACCTTACTCAGGCCCATGAACTGCCCCTCAGCTATCAGAGGTTTTAAGTGCCCTGTCCTAATGTCCTCCCACAGCACAGCAGGTTCAGGTCCGTGTTGTCTTGTCCTTGCTGCCCCATGTGAAGTCTACTTGTCTGACATCAGCAAAGAAGGAGAGAATTGGCCACGTGCTGGGCTTGACCCTGCCTCTGAGAGTTGAGCATGTTCTGGTAGGTTCTGCCCTCCTGAGAGAGACTCAGACTGGAACAGAAAGTAGTAAGAGCTTCTCAGTGGGAATGTAGGTAACCTAGAGTGGGGGCGGAGGGAAACTCCCCAGAGGTAGGCCAGAGTCAGGGTGGATGAACCCAAAGGATAGAAGCAGTGAGGGTTGTGGGAGCCATGGTGGGACTCCAAAACCTTCCACGCTGTGGCTCAGGCTTGGGGGTCCACACCGGATCTGGGGATGAGGTGGGATGGTGGGGTCATCGTTCTGCCAGTGCTCCTTCCTCCTGCCTTCT
>NW_006988913.1:12461-12936 GCF_000164805.1 Carlito syrichta
AGGGAGAAGGGCGGGAGGGGGAGGGAGAATGAAGAAAGGAGAGGTGGGGGGTCGGGTAGGGAAGGTCTCGGTGGACTCTGTCCCCAAAATGGGGTGACATGCCCAAGGACAGCGGAGCCTGGTGGGACTGTTTGGGCGTGGGTGTGTGTCTGAGTATAAGTTAACAGAAACAGGACAGCGTGCGCCCTGTGCGGAGGAGAGGGATTGTTTGCGTGTTTCCAAAGGTGTGTGTGAGCTGACCGTGTTAGTGTGTGTGTTCATTTCTGGTGCCATGAGTGTGGCAGTGAGGTTGAAGAACATCTGGTCTACACGTAGATGTCCAGTGGGGCTGAGAGACGGGCCTGAGGGAAGGGGCTTGACTAGAGTTAGAACCTTCTGTCTATGGTTGGGGTGACAGAAAAAGTCACAATCAGACTGTTTCCAGGTGTTTGATGGCAGAGATGACAAGAGGAAGAAATGTGGCCGAGGCCTTGTA
>NW_006988915.1:0-550 GCF_000164805.1 Carlito syrichta
TAATAGGCCAATGTGTTAGATGGCCTAACTTGTTGGCAACTAGTTAACTGAACTAACTTGTTGGCAAACAAGTTGGCCGAGTAGTTGGTTGATTGGTTTGCTGACTTAACTAGTTGGCAGGCTAAGTGACTGACAGGTTAGCTGACTTAACTAGCCATCAGCGTGTGAGCCAACATGTGAGCTGTTTTAACTAATTGACTGGTGAGTCATCCGACAGGTCATCTGACGTAACTAGTCAGCCGGAGAGTGAGTTGACTGGTTAGCTGACTTAACTATTCAACTAGTGAGTGAACTGACTGGTCTGCTGACTTTAGTCGACTGGTGAGTGAGCCGACTGGTCAGAGGACTCAACTAGTTGGCCAGTGTTGAGCTGATTTAAATAGTAAATGGGAGAGTTAGGCGACAGGCGACCTGACTTAACTAGTCAGCTGGTGAGCAAGCTGACTGGTGAGCTGACTTAACTAGTCGACTGGAGAGCAAGCCAACTAGTAAGCTAACCTGTTGGCCTGTGAGAGAGCCAACATGTTAGTTGACCTGTTGGCTGGTGAGC
>NW_006988917.1:0-683 GCF_000164805.1 Carlito syrichta
CCCCCCCCTTTTTTTTTTTCATCTGGCTGCATGGGATTCTCTTTTTATGTAATTTTTTTTTTAATTTGGAGTCACATTCAGTTGCCAAGGCTGGAGTGCAGTTCACAACCACCCCAGCGTCAACCTGCTGGGCTCCAGTGATCCTTCCACTTCAGCCTTCCAAGTAACCAGAACTACAGGTGAGCACTATGATTCCTGGCTAATTTTTTTTTTTTTTTCTTGTAGAGATGATGTCACACCAAGTTGCCTGGGCTTGTCTAGAACCCATGGGCTCTGGCAGGATTCTCCATTTTTTTGTTGAATCTGCAGGTACTGAAAATCATCCAGTTTCTTTTCCTTATCTCATTTGTCTTTCAGGAGAAAAAAAAGTCCTTCTATCAAATGAATTCTCAGCAACCCATTCAGCAGTCTGCTCTGTGGACAAGCACAGTGCTGTCTTTGTACAATAGAGTGTCCGGTTCTCTCCAAACTCATAGAGATGAGTACTTATAATAGAGAACATCCAGATTTATCCTAATGGATGGAGATGATTTCTTTGATCTGACTCAGTAATGGCATCATCCAGATCACCAACATTGTCCTTTGGGGGTTCTAGAGAATATATCATTGTGAGCCTGTTTTAGAAGCTTATCTGCTCCAGTGTCATTGAGTGCATAACATGAGTCTTTACTTTTTTTTTTTTT
>NW_006988918.1:0-509 GCF_000164805.1 Carlito syrichta
ACTTGAAATAAATTATAGACATAAATATAGAGCTACAACTATAAACCTTTTAGAAGAAAAGGTTTTAGGTTTTAGGGAGTAAGTCTTTGTGACCCTGAATTTGGTAATTGTGCTTAGATTCACCACCAAAATGATGAGAGTCAAAAGGGGGAAAATAAAAGACAAATCAGATTTCTTCAAAATTAAAAGCATTGGTGCTGAAAATAATGCCACAGAAAGTGAAAATACAGCTTATAGAATGGGTAGAAGTATTTCAAATTATGTATCTGTTAAGGAGCTTGTATGCAAAATGCATAAAGAATTTTTAGAATTTGAATAAAAATGTAAATACTCCAACTAAAAATTGGCAAGGGATATGAGTTGGCATGTCTCCAGAGAAGATACTCAAATGATCAATAAGTAAAAGAAATGATGCTCAAATCATTACTCATAAAAATAAAAACAGAAACCACAATAAGATACAATTTCCCACCCTTTTTGATGGTTATAATTTTTTTTTTAAAAAAAAA
>NW_006988919.1:0-509 GCF_000164805.1 Carlito syrichta
ATGGAATGGAGAGGTATGGAATCGAAAGGAATGCAGAGGAATGGAATGGAAATAATGGAGAGATATGGAATGGATTGGAATGGGGAGGAATGGAATGGAAAGGAATGGAGAGGAATGGAATGGAGAAACACGGAATGGAATGGAAAGAAATGGAATTGATTGTAATTAAATGGTATAGAATGGAATGGAATCGATTGGAATGACGAGGAATGAAATGGAATAGAATGGAATGGAATGCAATGGAACTGATTTGAATGGTAAGGAATGAAGAGGAATGGAAAGAAATGGACTAGAATTGTTGGTATGTAATGGAATGGAATGGAATGGAGGGTAATGGAATGGAATGGAATGGAGAGGATTGGAATGGAATGATTTGGAATGGAATTGAAAGTAGAGGATGGAATGGAATGCAGAGGAATGGAATAGAGAGGAAAGGAATGGAATGGAATGGAATGGAATGCAGAGGAATGGAATGGAGAGAAATGCATTTGTATGGAATAAAATGGAGA
>NW_006988920.1:0-745 GCF_000164805.1 Carlito syrichta
CATCAGACTCTTTTTCCACACCCCTTTACCATTCCTTCCTTCCCATCCACATTGGATACTATATTTTCTTACTTCTTGCCCATCTCTTTAGCGTGTTCTAAGTTTCTTCTGCTACCCTTCAGGGCTGTCTTTCACTCTCACTTTTCTTTCTTTGGCACTTTTCTGGCCACTATGTCTAGGTCAGCTAAAGTTCATGTGCATGCTTTGGGTATCAGCTTTTGTTCCTGTCTTTTTCTCCTGGTCCACTATCTGATCCTCAGGCCAATAGCTTGAGATGCTTCAATATAAAGTGTGATCTGGAAAGCTCAGGCATTCCATGAGTCATCAAACCTCAAATTAAAAAGTCTGGGGATTGCCTTAGTTCCCTATGTTAAGGATATTATCTGCCTTGGGAGTTTCAGGGATAAACGTATTCACCAAGACAGTTATGTACTAAGAAGGGGAGATTTATTTGAGGGAAGACATGTTGTGAAAGGCACAATGGGCAGAACATGGGGGAGACTGCAGCCAGAAGGAAAGAGGAAGGAGCCTATGCTTCTTCCTAGTGGAATCTGACTCTCTCTTTGGTTAGAGTGAATTTTAGAATTCCTGTCTGAGTGTGGGTTCCTGCAATGCAAATCCCATAGTTCTGATGGGTTGGTGTTTGACCTTGATTATAAGCTGTTCATGGGCCAGGTGGAGGTCATTATGGAGTTTTATTTCTTTAACAGCAACAGTTAATTGCTCTTTGTTATGAAACCAGCAG
>NW_006988921.1:0-483 GCF_000164805.1 Carlito syrichta
CTCCATTGTGATGGGTGCTCCAGTGATTGACCCTCTTCTGTGATGGTCATCCCTAAAACTGGCTTTCCTCTGTGTTGGTTGCTCCATGATTACACCTCCTTTGTTATGGGTGTCCCAGTGATTGGCCCACCACTGTGATGCAAGCCCTGATGAATAGTCTTCCTTTGTTAAAATGCCCCAGTAGCTAATCCTCTTCTGTAATGAATGGCCCAGTGATTACCTTTGCTCTGTAATCATTGTTCCAGTGACTGGAATTCCTATAAAATGGGTACCTCAGTTAATAGCTCTTTTCCAATATGGGTGCCACACAGACAGTGCCTTCTCAGTTATTTGTACCTCAGTGACTAGCCCTCCTTCCTAAAGGGTGCCCTAGTGATTAGCCCTCCTCTTTGATGACTGCCAAATTGACTGATTCTCCTCTTTGATGGATTTCACAGTGAATGGATCTCCTCTGTGATATCTGCCCCAGTGACTGGACCTTCC
>NW_006988922.1:0-481 GCF_000164805.1 Carlito syrichta
AAAAAAAAAGTTGCTACTGATGCTTTGGAAGTGATTGCATTGAATCTGTAGATTCTTTTGGATAGCATTCACACCTTAAAAATATTGTCTTCCAATCTCTAAACATGCACTGACTTTCCATTTATTTGTGTCTTCTAAAATTTATTTTATTAATATTTTGTAGTTTTAAGAGTGCAAGTCTTTCACCTCCTTGGATAAATATACTCCCAAGTATTTTATTATTTGTCTTGCTATTGGCAATAGATTTGTTTTTTAAATTTTTTTTTAGAAAGTTTGTTGTTGCTATATAAAAACACAACTGATTATTTAATGTTAACTTAGTATCCTACAGCTTTACTGAATTTGCTTATTAATTTTAGCAGATATTAGCAGTCATTAAGATTTTTTACATATAACATTATGTCACCTGCAAATAGAGATAATTTTGCTTCTTTCTTTCTGATGTGGATACATTTTATTTCATTTTCTTTCCTAATTACTC
>NW_006988923.1:0-506 GCF_000164805.1 Carlito syrichta
TTAATCCTCAAAGCAACCTGCTACAGGTGCTGTTGTCATCATTCCCAAGGACTGTCTTGGGAATTGAAGGAAGAAGCTAAGTGTAGCTGGCTGCTATGTGACCCAGGGCCAGGAGTGGGGTGGGGCTTGTCGAAGCGGTCTTGGGGAAGGTGAGGGACAGTGAGGAGGGAAGCAGGACCATGGCAGGAAATTGGAGGGAAGACTGCAGTTGTCCCGTCTGTCCACAGTGCAGTGCCCCTCAAGAGTGTGACATCATGCAGGGAACATCCTACTCAATAGGACCGACTTTCCTGGGCAGGGCAAGCTGTGTGTGTTTGGGGATAGATGTTCAGATATAAACTGTAGTGTATGCCTTGACTTCTGAGAGCTGCTGTAGCAAAGAATCCTAAACTGGCTCAAAACAACAGAAATTTATTCTATAGGCTAGATGTCTGAACTCAGGGTGTGGTAGGGCCATGCTCTCTGAAGGCTCTGGGGAACAACTGTTCTGTGCCCATCTTCTGCAT
>NW_006988924.1:0-480 GCF_000164805.1 Carlito syrichta
CCTGGATGCTAGAAAGTGAATATGCTCGTCTGCATGAGGTCCTCAGAGTAGAGAAATGGAATTATAGTGGTGAGGAAGATTACAAATGAGAGACATTTTGAAAGAAAAAGTGACGAGAGAGAAAGCTGAAGCTGAGGGAAGAGGACTAATAACAATGCTATTTTTCTGAACTTCAAATCATTATTATGACTGTGAAATCATGAAATCTTAAAAACCTAAAGTAGTATGATATTTACATATTTGCATATGCCTTCCTCATTCAAAAACTATTGTTGAATGTTTAGTATATAGCAGTCACTGCTCTAAGCATGATAATTTGCTAACAAAAAAATAAATGTAATCTTTTACCTTAAGGGAATGCAAGAAAAAAGAAACATTGTACTGAACTTCTCTTCCTCATTTTTTTGATTAAAATGCGTTTATCAAAAGAGAACTGGATTAAAAAAATGTGGTACATATACACGATGGAATACTATGCAG
>NW_006988925.1:0-478 GCF_000164805.1 Carlito syrichta
AGACACCTGTAAGTGTTTACAAGTCCTTCTCAGCAAGGACAGAGGAGACACGAGCTACTGCGGGGGGGTATTTTTAATATTTTCTATTAAATTGTTATTAATATTTATTGTTACAAAAGATGTGAAGTGTGACATCAAAAACATAAATCATGGAAGAAAAGGAAGAGTAGAGATATGTGATCACAATTAAGCTGTTATCAGCTTAAATTAACCTGTTATAAGTACAACATGTTTTATGTAAGCCTCAAGGTAACTACAAAGCATAAGCCTGTAATAGATACACACAAGATACAAGGAAAATAACCAAAATATACCATTATGGAGAGCATCAAATCACAAAGAAAGCAGAAAGGAGGAAACAAAGACTCTTCAAAACAACTAGAAAACAACTTAAAAATGGCAGGAGCAAGACCATACTTATCAATAATAACCTTGAGTATAAATGGATTGAATTTTCCAGTTAAAGATATATAGTGAT
>NW_006988926.1:0-3728 GCF_000164805.1 Carlito syrichta
CCGTCTCCCATGCAGGCGACGGGCAGCTTGGACAGGCGGGCAGCCTGGATACGTGATGGGCTGATGCTGGCGCCGGGCAGGAGGACTCTCCAGCCACGTGGAATCCTGCGAGCTTGCGGGCAGCCTCCCCACGTGGGCCTTGGTCCAATCAGGCGTCGAGGTGGCCCGTGACGTCAGGCATGCGGCCTGTATAAAGGGGAAGGGCCAGGGAGCAGCCGTTATCGCCTGCTCTTCCCAGCCCGTGGCAGCTGACTCCACGATGGCCGAGTCCTCCTCGGCTCCACCTTCTGAGGAAGGCCTGAGCACCCGGGAGCCCCTAGAGGCCCCGAAGCAGAAGAAGCCAGGGCGCCGCTCGGGCCGCCGTCCCAGTCGCCGCACCAGCCGCCGCGGGGACAGTTTCGCCACCTACTTCCCCAGGGTGCTGAGTCAGCTTCACCCTGGCCTCAGCCTTTCCCAGGAGGCCGTGAGCGTCCTGGACTCGTTCGTGAAGGACACCTTGGAGCGCATCGCCGAGGAGGCCGGCCGCCTGGCCCGCTACACCCAGCGCGCGACCATCGGCACCAGAGAGATCCAGACCGCCGTGCGCCTGATGCTCCCCGGGGAGATGGGCAAGCACGCCGTGTCCCAAGGCACCAGGGCCGTCCTCAGGTACACCAGCCGCAAGTGAGCCGCCTCAGGGCCGCCTGAGCACCGAACCCCAAAGGCTCTTTTCAGAGCCACCCCCTGGCACGGGAGAGCTGTAGCACCAGACAGCTGCAGCCTGAGACACCCGCAGTCCGCCACGGGGCAACTCGCTGGAGCTTAGCGGCAGGTGGCGCTCTGCTCACTTTGGGGGTGGAGAGTGCCTCACTAATTGTGCAGGCCGTGGACGCGCGCCCCTTGTGGGGCACTGATCATATGTGAGCTAGTGCCCCCCCCCCGCTCATTTGGGGGCAGGTGCCGAAATGCTCATTGTGGGCGTCGTGCCCTGCCCATTGTGGGGGTGGGGGGCACCCTGTCCATTCTGGTGGGGCTAATGTCGCCCTCAACATTATGTCAGAAGGTGGCATCCTGCCCATCGTGGGGTGGGTGGTGCCCTGACTATTACGTTAGCAGGTGTCCGTGCCCATTTTGGGGACAGGTAACGCCCCGTCCATTTGTCAAAACCGTCCATTTGTCAAAAACGTCTTCCCTAGAAGGAAACATGGTGCACTCTGCTTTAGTTGATACCAGGGGTGCAGTTTTTCCACTGCAAATAAACGATTTCCTTGAGCTATGTTGCACGCAATTTATTTACGAATTGGTCTTTCCCCCTCCCCCCATATATTCCTACATACGTCTGCCTTTATAAGCATCAGTCAGGTCACAATTCCTTTGTCATAGTTTCCTCTTTACTATCTCCTTCTCGTTCTCTGCTAAAGAAGTTGAAGTCATAAGCCAGAGGTCCATTATGTGTGATTTGGTAACTCACAAATTGAAGGACTCGAAAGAAACATCTTCCCTTTCTGATCATATTTTTATAATTCGTCTCATTGATGGAGTTCTTTTGAAAAACATATAAGGTGCGTCTCACCATTCCACGATACAGAAATAGCTAAGTAAAATTTTCAGAAAACGTGTCGTTTTTCCAGCTCCCTGAACTCTGTAATTACTATTTAACACTTAGGGCATTTACCCGATTTTATTTACAGCCGATCTTCCTTTGATTTGGAAACCACAAGCCTTCATGACTTGTAATTATGCATCTATTGGATGAAGGGAGCATCCAATGACAACACATAAAGGCCCGTTTAGGCCGCAGCCAATGAGGGAACTGCAGCCCATGAGGCACAGCCATTGGCCCAAAGTGTGGGGGAGTGACTGGGGCTGGGCCCATAACAGCCTTCTTGTGATAGTCGTCTTGAAGACTGAGGGGAATGGGAGTGAAATCCTCTGTCTGTTCTTTCTTGTTCTTCCCTTGTTTATACTCACGGGGATTAAAAATATGAGTCCAGACCTGGCAGTGGGATGTTTCGCTTGCCCCTTGCATCAGATAAGAGGAGCATGATCAGCTGTTGATAGACTAAGGTAACTGCATATCATTATGCTCAGTCCTTATCTAGGAATCAGAGGCTCCTCTTGTGCTTTTCTTCTACTCAAATATAAAGCTAAAGACTCTTGCTCTCAAATTGTTTTATTACCAAGTCTGATTGCTAAAACATATAATGTTATATGAAAATTCATAAAAGCTATTTTAGATACTGTCAGACAGTTGTAAAACATGCCTGATACAGATGATAGTAAGAATTCACAATTGTAATTATTATTAGTTTCCTCTGAATTTATTGCATTTAAAACGAACTTGGTAACAAAAGAAAAGAGACCAAGATGACACACTTCCTTCAAGCAATTTGAAAAGTAATATGCATTTCGATGGCAATAAATTCTGACTTGCACTGTTTTTTTTTTCTCGGATTTTATTCATTTCCTATTGCTCTCAGAGTACTGCTAAATTGTGAAGCAGTTAAAAACACCCACAATTATGTTTGGACACTTTGGGTAAGAGACAAAGGAGCATGGGTGGGAAGAAGAAAGCTTAAAAGGTGGCCCTTACTCTTCTCTTATCAGGAGGGACTTTTAGAAGCAAAGCTAGCATCACAGGCAGCTGTTGGCGGCCCCTTGAAGAGGACAATGTTTGTGCTTGAGAGCACCTGGACTCCTCTTCACTGGGTTATCAGTCCAGTACTGCGTGCTTTCCCTGTGACCACATGAGGGACATGACGAGCCAGTCCTGCCTCTCAGGGCTACGATATCACCCTCGTACATCTTCAAAATCCCCAAATCCGTCAGTAATTTAAGTATCTCTGCTTCCATGATCTACAGAGAGGCATTGGTGGGAAGCATGTGCCTCTGGTGGTGGAAGTGAGGCAGGGACTTTACGTCTCTGGGTGGGCCTGATGCTGGTTGAGGTCGTTTGTGATGCAAAAGAAGGAATTTTGTTTTAAGCTCAAAAATACACACAAGGACTGTGGAGAGCGCGGCCTGAGCCAAGATGGCGCCCGGGACCTCTGCCAAGTCCCATGATTAGGCGCATGATATACCGCCGGGCCCTCCTTCACTGCGCACCGCGCAAGTGCAACGCTGCAGAGCCTATGAACTGCTGACATGCTGGTACGGGACTTGTGGGTGGAGACCAAGGGATATAAGTACAGGACAACAGGGAAGAAGCTAGAAGAAGCTAGAAGAAGCTGGCATGGTGTAAAGGCTGAATAAACCGCTTTGAGAAGAACACGTTGTTGTTGCCTCCTTCCTGCTGGTCAGGGGTGAGCGACAGGGACTGTGCTTGGTAAAACACAGTGAATTCCATCCCTTCCAACAAGTCAGAATTCTTCCACAAGCAGGTCGACAGCCTTACACAAAATCATGGAGCTCCTAGGTTAGACCGGACACCAGGACCCAGGTTCTCCCCCAAGCCTCACTCCAGTGCCTGTTGGATCAGTGTAACACGGTAGCCCCAGATCCGAAAGGGCTTGCATGTAATGTTTACCTATTCAAAGAAGTCACTCGGAGCTCCAGCAGGGAGAGACATTGGTTTATTAAAACTTAAGGGAGAGCACCAATGTTGGCAGGTGAGGGAATGCGCGTTGGGACAGTTTTATAATCAAGCAAGTTAATTATTCAAATTCTGATTCAGTGTTTACAATTTCATTGATTAAGAGTGACGACTACATTATCTTTAGCCTTGCTTGGCACCTGCGTCCTATGACTGA
>NW_006988927.1:0-1004 GCF_000164805.1 Carlito syrichta
CAAGCGTTCTCTGGGCACATCCTGTGTGTCAAGCACCTTTGCCAGGTGCGGCGGATACTGTCTTCGAGGACTTTACGTGCTAGGAAACCCAGGCAGCTGCAGACAGAAGTATGTATATTTAGCTCTTAATTTACACATTGGTGCAGAAAGGTATACCCTGCTTACTAGTGCCAAGGGGCAAATAGTCCCCGAGTGGTTGATTGAACAGGTCGCAAGACTGTCCGCATTCCCCGCGCTCCCTCCCTCAAGAACAGAAAGAGAGAAACATTGCTAGGATTTGCTCCCAACTTCTTAAAGATGTAACAGGGTTTCTTTTCGGCTGTTTCTGTCATTGTTGAATAATAGAAAATTAATCAAGAGAGCATCAGACTTCAAGCTTACTTTGTTACTTAGAGATGTCCTCAACCCACACATCTTGGAAATGGAAATTTCTGTGAATACCAGCATCTCCAAAGACAGCCCCCACCCACAAGTCCCAGCTCCCACTCCTGCCCTTCAGAGCTCCAGGGGAGGACAGGAAAGCTACCTTCGGCTGTGAAACTCTGGAAGACGTTTAGCTCCTACCTTCCTGCATCTGGGGGGCTCTTGGTTCCTCCTCCTGCTTCCCCACCCCTCTCCAACCCTGGCAATCCCCTGTGCCGTGGCTGGTTTGGGCCCTTGATTTCCTAGATTACCACCTGAAAGCCGAAGAGGGCCCTCTCCAGACTTACAGCAGCACTACAGATAGCACAGAGGTTCTTACAGACACTTTCCCGTGCTCCTGCCTGAAGCTTGGAGTCCTTGAAGTGCGCAATGACTGCAGGTACGGCTCCAGCAGCACACGGATTGGCCACCCAGTGCCTCTCAAATCAACAGCTTTTACATACGTTCCCTAGCCAAGATGTCAAGAGCTTGCAGGAGGGCGTGCAGCCTGTGGTTGAACTCAGCGTCCCTGGCTTCCACTTTTTCATCCCCAAGGTGTGTTCTTGTCAGGGCCAGAAATCACCCCCTTAGACTGGTATCTC
>NW_006988928.1:0-1845 GCF_000164805.1 Carlito syrichta
CAGCTTACTTAACCCGTTAGTTAAACTAGCTAACTACCTCACACAACCTGTTGACTTAACCCATTAGCTAACAAGCTAACAAACTGTCTTAAACAATTGACTAAATTAGAAAGTTGACTTAACTAGCTGACTTTGCTATCTGACTTAACTACTTAGCTAGCTGACATAACAGGCCTACTTAACAAGCTAGCTAGCTGACTTAACTACCTGAATTAAATAGTTAGTTAACTATTTAACTAGCTGAATAACTAGCTGCTTTAATAATTATCTAACTAGTTAGGTAGCAGACTTAATTAGGTGATTTAAATAGTTAGATAACTAGTGAGCTAGCTGACTTAGCTAGCTTACTTAGCTAGCTAGCTGGTTAGATAGCAGAATTAGCCAGCTGACTTAACTAGTTGGCTAATGAGATAGCTAGCTGACTTAATGAGTTAGTTAGCGAGTTAGCTAACTGTTTTAAGTAGTTTGTAATCGAGTTAACTACCTAACTTAACTAGTTGGTTATCGAGTTAGCTAGGTGAATTAACTTGTGGGCTGACATGTCGGCCTACTACTTAGATTGTTTAACACGTTGGATGCCTACTCGGCCGACATGTTAGCTGGCTTAACAAGTCGGTGACTACTCAGCCGACTAGTTAGCTGGGTTAAAACGACGACTGACAAGTTGGCCCACCAATTGGCAATGTTAACTAGCAGCCTGCTTGTTTGCTGACCTAACTAGTCAACCTACTAGTTGGCTGACAAGTAAGCTGACCTAAGTAGTCGGTCGACAAGTTAGGTGTGCTAACTTGCTGGCTGATAAGTTGATTGACTAGTCAGACGATGGTCTAGCTCACTTTACTAGCTCGACGGCTATTTGGCAGACTGGTTACCTGACTTAACTTGTCGGCCTGCATGTGAGTCAACAGGTGAGCTGACTTAACTAATCGACTGGAGAGTGTGCCAATTGGTCAGCTGACTTAACTAGTCAGATGGGGAGTGAGCTGACTCTTCAGCTGACTTTAGTCAGCTGGTGAGTGAGCCAACTGGTTAGAATACTTAACTATTCGGCCATTGAGTGACCAGACCGGTGAGCCAAATTAACTAGTTGGCTGTCGAGTGAGCCAATGGGGAAGATGTGTTAATTAGTCAGCCTGCGAGAGAGCCTTTGGTGAGCTGACTTAACTAGTCAGCTAGTGAGCAAGCAGACTAGATGGCTGTCCTGTTGGCCTGCGAGCAAGCTGATGTGTTAGCTGAACTTTTGCCTGGCGAGTGAGCCAACTAGTTTGCTGATTGGTTGGCAGGTGAGCGAGCAGAGTAGGAGCTGCTCTGATGGAAAGAGAACGTGGCCACTAGTTAGCTGACCAGCTTGCTGAGTTTCTAGCCCACTTGTTAGCTAAGTAACTAGCTGGCCAGCAGGCCACCTCTCTTAACTAGCTGACTCAACTAGCTAGCCAGCGGGCTAGCCAGCAGACTTAGCTAGCTACCTACCTAGTCAGGGGGCTCGCCAGTTGACTTACCTAGCTGATGTAACAGGCTAGATAGCTGGCTAGCCAGCTGACTTAACTAGCTGGCTACCTAGATTGAAAGATGGCTAGCCACTTAAATTAACTAGCTGACTTTACCAACTATGCAGCTGGCTAGCCAGCTGACTTAACTAGCTGACATCACTAGCTACCCAGGTGGCTAGCCAGCTTATTTAACTAACTAGCTACCTACGTATCACGCTGGCTTGACAGCTGACTTAACCAGCTTAAGAAAGAAGTAGCCAGCTGGCTACCAGCAGACTTATCTAGCTAGCTCTTCTGCTAGGCAGCTGGCTAGCCAGCTGACTTAACTAACTAGGTTGCTGACTTAATCAGCTGA
>NW_006988929.1:0-5524 GCF_000164805.1 Carlito syrichta
TCCTCTCAGGATAGATGCAGGAGCCCTGTATTGGCTAAAGTGGACTGCAGTTCAGTTAAGTGTGCTGATTTGGGTGTCTGTGAAAGTCTATGAGAGTTGAAAAGAAAATGGGATTTCCTTTAATAAATATGTTTTACACATCTTGGGGACCCCATCTGTGCAGCAAAACCCTTTCTCCCCCAGGGTTGGAGAGTGGAGCAGGGCCAGGGTGGGCAGGAATGGGTGAGTGAGCATCTCTGTTCCCAGAGGAGACACATTTTTAAAATTTCTGGAAATATGATTGAGCTGTCAAAAGCTCATGAACTCAGCTAGTAAATTTTGAAACATACGTCTCCGTTCTGTGTGGTGCCACAGAAAACATGACAGCTGTTATCAATTAGACTGTTTTCTGCCTCAAGGAATGGCTGACTGTGATTCCAAAGGGTTTCCTGACGGATGTTTGTGCTTTGGGGTAGGGATTCTGGAGGACACAGGTTCTTTCCCTCTCCCTGCCTCCTACTCTAACTCTTTGAGCAGGCGTCATCCACAGACTGGTGGCAAGATGACAGCAGTTCCTCTGCTATCACATCTGGGCCTGATAACACCCAAGGAAGAAGAGGCAGTACCCCTGGGAGAGTGGAAACTTTCCACAGACCCCCCTACCTCACTGCCATGACTGGGTCACATGGCTTTCCAGAACCAATTACCTGTGTCACCTGGACTCACGGAGGGTACTGGCCATTACAAACACCTCAGTGGAGAAATCCATTGCTACCTCATCTCCAAATCTGTATCCTACACCGGACATTTTCATTTAACTCTTTTTCATTTCATCCAGCACCCTCCCCTTGCTTCCAGTAAGGAACCCCTCTCCTTCTAGGAAACCACCACATTCAGTGTGGGGAAGGGACTGATTCCAACCAGCCTCAGGACAATGTACATGACCTGGAAAGTCAATATACAGACCCTTGGGACGTCTCCTCTTTAGCTGTGATCACAAACTGTGACAAAAATACAATCTCAAGACTTTTTTGTCCCCTACATTCAGAAAGCCAAGACAGAGGCAAGGAGGACAGGAGAATGGAAAGAGAAATACTGAGTTCTGGCAACACTGTCTGAGCTCTTGGATTCAGCTATACCTGACGCCAATGCTACACATGCATTTCCTGTTTTAAAAGCCATTTTTTACTTAAATTAGGCAGAGTTGTATTTCTGTCACTTGCAATAGTCTGCCCGCTATACTGTGGCTATTCTTATTCAGTTAATAGTCATTTATTGAGTGCCTAGTGCATACTATGGTCCATCCTGGATACTGAGACAGCCAGATGTGCAAGACCTACTTTGCCCTGTGCAAACAATTGCTTCACTTTCATCTTTCACAGGGGGAAGTAGCAACTCTGGCCCTGTGTGCTGACACTTTTGAAACATTTTCTTGCATATTTGTTATAGCACTGTTGTTGGACCACCACTATACCCCTAAGTTCACAGCCCTGTGAGGCAGAGAGATGGACATGATGACCAGCAATGGAAGACCCAGTAAGTGGTCATCATGATATCTTGGTAGGGCCAGTCAGCAGGGAAGTCCCAGAAGAGACCAGTGTTGACAGATGGCCAGGAAGTGCCCAGGGCATCACAGGGGCAGCCATCGGCAGCAAGCGGAGTGCAAGCAGGCCAGGAATGGCAAAGATATAGTCACAGAAAATCCATGATACTATTGTAAAACCTGCACAGTCTTGGCTACAGACAGACAGACAGACGTGTGCCTTTGTGTGCAAAGGGTGGGCACACAGAGAAAAGATGGGGAGGAGATGGACTTAATAAAGGGTTAACTGGGGTTCTCTGCAAGAAGTGCAGGTTATTTTTATTTCCTTTGAGGTTCTTCTGTATTTTCCAAGTTTTATACAAGACACCACATTATTAAAAATACTAATAATAAGGTCAGATGCTATGTCTCACACCTACAATCCCAGCATTTTGGAAAGCCAAGGCAGGTGGATTGATTGAGTCCAAGAGTTAAAGACCAGCCTGAGCAACATAGTGAGACCTTGTCTCTACAATTGATCAATCAATCAGTCAATCAATCAATAAAGCAGCCTGGGGCCCAAGACAAGGGAGGGAACCTTGGGCAACACCTGGGACCCTCTTGGCACACCTCTTATCCAGCCACAACTGTGCTCAAGCCTCCTCACCTGCAGCTGGAGATACCTGATAGGGCCTCACCTTGGGATACCCCTTCCATGCCCCCACTGGGGCTTTCTCCACTGAAACCCACTGTGCGTGGTACACGTAGGGTCTACACAAAGTTTCTTCTGGCCATGGCAGAGCAGAGCCAGGGACATACACTCCCCCTGACTTGGAGTAAATGACCCTACAGTGTGGCCATGGCTTCCTGGAGCACCCAGTGGGTTGAGCAGGTGGTGCTCACAGTGAGGATCTCCCTCCCCCATTTCATCCCCACCCCCACTACACTCCCTGGGTCACTTCTCAAATAAAGCTGCCCCCAGGCTCTGTCCAAGCCTCTGCCTCAAAGGTTCCTGCTCAAGGCATGGACCGTGCCACCCTGTCCTATACCAGTGTCACTGTAGCTTCTCTGCCTGGCTGTCCCCAGGCCACCCTTGGCTCCTGGAAGGGCCCCATGTGGGTTTCTCCTCTTCATCTGCAGGCATCCATGAAACAAGTTTGGTAGTGGAGGAGTTCCCCATCTTCCCAGGTAACAGGAAATATCTTAAGTTCAGAAAATGTCATCGGGTGGCCAGGCTCAGTGGCTCAACCTGTAATCCCAGTACTTTGGGAGGTCGAGGCAAATGGATTGCCTGAGCCCATGGGTTCAAGACCAGCCCGGGCAACTCGGTGAGACCTCCTCGTCTCTACAATAAATCAAAAATTGGCCAGGTGTAGCATGCACCTGTAGTTCCGGCTACTTGGAAGTCGGAAGGATCATTGGACCCCAGCAGATAGCTGCTAGGGTGGCCATGAGCATGCCATTGCACTCCAGCCTGGGTGACAGAGTAAGACTCCAACTAAAAAAAAAAGAGATGTCATTGGGTGACTGTACTACACCAAGCCAGAAGTGAGGGGGTGGCAGTTGGACCAGGCCTGGACCCAGACCTAAAGCACTTTTCTCTCAAGCTAAGGAGAGGTCAGAAGCATTACTGCCCATAACAGGGAGGTGCTGCCAGGGTGACACAGCCCCAGATGCAGGGGTGACTTCTACCCAAGAGGAGTTGGTCACAAAAACGAGTGTGCAGGACTGCACCCCAGAGAAGAGCACATGAGGGCCACAGTCCTGGAGGTGGAAGGAGGGTGGCTGCAGACCTGTCCCAGCCCCAAGCGAGGACCCACTGGTCTGGGACCTGCCAGCTGGGGGACACCAGGTGACAACCCATAGACCCGGGTTTGAATGTCACCATGTAGTCATTGGACATTTTCTTGCAAGCAGCAGGAGTTTAAACACAGGGCTGGAGGAGTCTGGGGAAGGAGGCAGGAGTGTCAGTGGAGGTAAAAAGAGCCCACAAGGATTAACTGGATCTGGGACCAGGTCTTGGGCTTTAAGTAGCAGGACTTTTCTTCTCTCAAGAATGGACATATGCTAACCACTCCTGCAGCTAGTGCCTCCTCCATGCCATCCAATAGTGCCCTGGCTTTGCCAAGGGCCTCAGAGCCCACAGCATCTTGAGGCTGCTGTATATACCCACTGTCCCCATATAGTGAGCTATGAACAAAAACACGTGTTTTGTTGGTGGTGCTGGCCACTTGGATCCAGATGAATATTCCTTGCTCCAAGGGGCTTGGGGTAGGGCTGGGGGTGGTGGGGCTGGTGGGGTTTCCTTCAAGCACTTGCCCCCCAGGGCCATGGGTATGTCCCAGCCAACCTGAGGCTGACACTGGGCTAGATTCCAACTTACCCCCTGACATGCGTGAACTTGGATAACCCCACCCACCCCAGGCTTCAGCAGCTGTTTCTGCAAAATGGGACCAGTCATCCCAATAAAAGCCTCTGTCTTTAGAGATGGGGACATGAAAGAACATCACTGCCATTGTGAAAGGGGCTGACATGTTTTCCTTGATGCAGCTGGTGATATCTTTTGCAGGCAACACTGGGGTTCTCTGGGACACCTTACATGCAGCTCCCACCTCATCCCTGGATTAAAAAATCCTTCCCAGTCCTGACATAATATGACAGCCTGGACACTTGCCTCCCTCCCTTCCTTTCTCCCTTCCTTCCTCCCTCTGTCCCTTCCTTCCATCTTTTCTTTCTGTTCTTTTCTTTCCTTTTTCTTTTTTTGTATTCTCAGCTGCAGAAGACTGAGTTCATCCAATGCCTCAGCTCACAGCTCATGGTCATCACTGGTCCATACACCATCCCTAGCTAACTGTTTTGAGTCTGTTTCTCCTCCCCTACAAGGGGCAGCCACACCCACATATCCAGTGTGCTCCATTCTCATGGGGTGTGCCTGGCTCTCGATGTTTTTTTGCATGCCACTTCAATGTACAGACCAGCCCTGAACCATAACTCGAATATTCTGGGACCTGCCATTTGTCCTTTTCAGGGGTGTGTAGTTGGGACATCCTGCTACATCCCTCCAGAGTAAAAAACAAATGGTTGCAGCTTGCAATTCCTTCCACAGGGCCAGGGACGGCATACTCCACCCCCAGCACTACTGCTCCTGTGTGAAGCACAGGCCGCTAGCCTAAATCAGGAAAGGGCTCTGCAACATGTCCAGAATGCTGTGCAAACAACTCTGTGACTTGAGTCATAAGATCCAAAGGACTCTACTGGGATGAGGGCATCCACAGCAGAAAAAGACATCGCCAGAGTGTGTGGTGAGCTGCAGTTGGAGAATCACAACACCAACCCCTGGGATCCTGGGGCAAGACCCTTCCCTTTGCAACAGAGAATTACACTTTTATAAAAATTTTTATTTTTTGAGACAGGGTCCTGCTATGTTGCCTAGACTGGTCTCAAACTCCTGGGCTCAGCAATCCTCTCACCTCAGCCTCCGAAAGTGCTGGGAATCAGGCATGAGCCACCATTCCCAACCTGAGAATTACATTTTTTTAACTCCCAGGAAGCCATTTGCTCCTAATAGAGACAGAAATGGCTGACCATGTCGCCTCAAGGGGTCATGCAGCTTCAAATGCCCATCATGAGTTCTGTCAGATCCAACTAGTCGCAAGATGGAGCAGGTCAAATGGTAGCCTGTCACGCGGAGGTGCTACTGCCAGGATCCAACAGGGGCAAGGCCCAAGGACATAGGCCACAGGACCAGGTAGCCCATGTCCCATGATCCCTAGGGCTGTCCCCTTGCCACCTCCCTCCACCCAGGCCTGTGGCTGCTTGGAGCAGGAAACACCTAAAAATGGAGTACAAGACCAGGCACAGTGGTTCACACCTATTATCTCAGCACTTTGGGAGGCCAAAGCAAGAGGATTGTCTGAGCCAGGGGTTTTAGACCAGCCTGGGCAACATAGCAAGACCTTATCACAACAATAAATTAAAAAATAACTGGGTGTGGTGCACACACCTGTAGCCCCAGCTACTTAC
>NW_006988930.1:0-456 GCF_000164805.1 Carlito syrichta
TCAACCCATTGTCGATAATGACAACTATTTACACACACACACACACACACACACACACACCCTCAAAGTAAAGTGATTCTGCGATCAGTCTTCAGATTCTTTTCACTTTGGAAATTGAATTCTTTCTTATCCCATAGTGTTAAGTGAACAGCCTTGGATTCTTTTCTCACTGCTCCTGAGATGTTTGCTTCTTGAGAGGGACCTCTATGAGCTGGTCTCAGCTTTGGCTTACATATTTCTCTTTCAATTTATTCTCTTAAGACTCTAATCTTTATTAAAAGACATGTATGGGAGGTTTCACTGTCTTTCAATGTATTCTAGAAATTGTTTGTTATGGTTATATTTTGCCACTTCCTGCTTGGTGTACCAAAATGAAATGGATATCTCTTGTATTGGTCAAAAACATGAAAGCATGACTATGATGGTTAAAAAATACATCTGCAGATTCTTTGACCA
>NW_006988931.1:0-783 GCF_000164805.1 Carlito syrichta
CTCTAAAGCCAGTTGCCCTGTGAATACACCACATACAGTTGAGAATCTGTTTACGATTCTGAACTTTTTGGAGACAGGGTCTGGTTCTGTGGCCCAGGCTGGGTCCCGAAGATACTACCACCATTAACCGCCAGACTCAAAATCATGAGCTTCAGTGATCCTCCCTCTTCAGCCTCTGGAGTTGCCATAACTATGGGCACCTTGACCCCAGAGTGCCGAGATGGGATCTCCCTGTGCTGCCCAGGCTGGCTTTGAGCTCCTGGTCTCCAACCATCCTCCCGCCTTGGCCTCGCAGAGCACTAGGATTCCAAGTGTGGACCACTGCACCAGGCCTTCTGGTTTGTTTTTGACAAAGATTGGTGGCTGGGCTCGGGACTCAGCTTTGTCAGTCCAGCCCTCTGGGAGGCAGATTCCAGTGGCCGGCCCAAGTCCACTGGCTGAGACCAACCCAGGCACCTCAGCGTGACCTCTTCTCTACCATCCATCTCAAATGAGCTGTATGTGGTGGTGCCTGCCTCTTGTTCTGGTTCCTCTAAAGGTCATGGAAAGGTTAGCCAGAGTCCAACGGGCCAAGTCTGCGGTGTCCAGGACTGAGACACTGCCCTCCAGCCTGGGTGATGGAGTAAGACTCTGACTCAAAAAAAAAGGTAGAAAGGAAAAAAAGAAGAGCATCCATTTGTGTATGGAGTTGGGATCATCATGAACAGACAGAGATCATTTCAGAAGGAGGCTTCAGGCTTGCGCCTACAGTTTTTGAAAGATGGTTGATGGTAGTCAATCTGG
>NW_006988932.1:0-8593 GCF_000164805.1 Carlito syrichta
ACTGGAGAAATAATTCCTCAGTTTTTGTGGTTACCTCCTCCAATCATTTTTACAATACATATGTCCTTATTTTAGAGGATGATTTTCATACCAAATGGCTGCATGTTTTCAGGTAATATATATGGATGATATTTAGCTACATTTTGAAAGCATAACCTGAAATTTCTTTAATTCTTTAGATAAAATTCCATATATCTCCTTTATATTTCTAGGTATGTTGGTACTTCTGGTACATTCAAACAGTACCAAAATACCTGTGCGTTATGATTCAAAATTTTCCGAATAGGAAGGCATAAGGAACTGTTATTGAGATAGTAGATATTTCACACATATTTTATATAAACCGATAAAGTGCAGGGGATCCTTAAATAATATTTTGTTTTAACATTGATGGGGAAAAACATTGATTCCCAGCTGGTACCACTGTGTGAAGTTTGTACATTATCCCCATCTCTACATAGGTTTTCTCTGGATACTTCAGTTTCCTCTCACAATCCAATGTACACTTTAGGTTTATCGGTGTGTCTAAATGGTTCCAATCCAAGTGGGTGTGGGTGTGAGTGTAACCTGCAATGGAATAATATCCTGGTCAGGGTTGATTCTCATCTTGTGCCTTGAGCTGCCAGGATGGGATCTGGCTACCCAAAACCTTGAACTAGAATAAGCAGATTTGAAAATGAAAGTGTAAATTCTTGTGAAATAAAAATTTGTTGTCTATGATATTCATATAAATGCATGGCAATAAGTAATGAGGTATGAAAGTGTTCAGAGAACCCACCATATTTGTTATTGCTTGTTCTTGAACTATGTGGTGGTAGGAGGTGTTCCTTACAATATTCACTTTGGCAAATTTGTATTCCTTAGTTGAGTCCACCACCACTATGATCTCTACCACTCACTAACATACCAAGATTGGAAGAATACTTAATCTTACTTGTATTAATCTTTATTAAATGTATGTATAGTTCACATTTATTTCAATGTTTAATATTAAAAGTGTTTTATGTCTTTATAAAGAAGTTTGATGATTTTTTAAACCAGAAACTTGCCCTAGAAACTCAGCTTACCAAGTAGTGTCTGGTAAAATTTGTTCAATATGTATCATTATGCTCAGAGTCCCAATTTCCAAGAAACTATTGATATTAAAGTGAGAACTTTATATTTACACATATACATACACTTAACCAAGAGAAGATGTATAATTTTTTCCATAGTTATTAAAGTATAAAATTTACAATTATTTTATCTAGGGTTAAGTTTAGAGCAAGTCAACATTTTATGGCATTGTTTAGTAGAACATTCTAAGTGTTATTATGATGCACTCCATTGGTTTTAAATCAAGTTCAAAGTAAAAAATCAACATGCTATGGGAATGGAAATCTAAAAATATCTTTTCCTGGAGAGAGTAATTTTATTCCCTAATAATTTTATTGTTTTTATTGCTTTTCCATATTCCCTTTTTGCCTCTTGAAATATGAACTTTATAATGCTCTTTTGTTTTTCCTTTTTTGACAGTTTTTAAAAATGTAGACAAATGTACTTGATTTTTTTTGTCATTCAGATATTGCTGCATGTTGTCCTTTACAGTGTATCTAAGTTAATACTTAATTTATATTTGCAAAAACATTCTATTTCTGTTTCTTAACTAAGGTGCTTAAACTTTAAAATAACTCTTGAAGACAGCACAAATTATAAATGTGGAAATTGTTTTTAAAATTATTTATAACATTATAGTCTAATTTTTAGGGTTAGTGTGCATATCCACAAGCATGAGAGCTGTTTTCTCTGAATCTTTTTTGGTTAAATGGCTGTGGTTTCAGAAAATCCTCAAAGCAAATATATGATGATCTTCAGGTTTTAAGTTCTGTGAAGGCATATTGGTAAAGACGTTAAACAACTGTGGTTTCAGTAAATCTTCAAGGCAAATATAAGTCAATCTTCAGGTTTTTAGGTTCTGTGAAGGAATATTAGTAAAGATGTTCCAATTTTTGTTCTCTTTTTCCAGATGCCACATTTGAATCCAGTGGTAATTTTTGTAAATGAAATATTCCCAATTGAATTAGGAAACAATGAAAAAAAGCAATAGACGCTTTTTATTGTTTTTATGTTTATTTTTATATTTATTTTGAGATTATGAAGGTGAAGACTGTAAATTTACATCATCTCATAGGTGGAATTGAGTATGTATGAATGAATTTTAGCCATTTGCCCTCAAATGTCCCCACTGAGGGGACATTGCAAATCTAGCAGACCATTTGGATGCCCCCTCTCAGGGGATTGCTGGTAATTATATAGGCAAACTTATGCAGCCACACATTTTTCAAAAATATATGTTTACTTGAAATATTCCATTTAAATTGCATAAAAAAATGAAATAGAGGAATATATACTGAGGTATATGTTGAAAAAATCATCTAGCATTATATAGAAAGAGAATGTGTGAAGTACTTTTATAGTGGTGCACAGACTGGATGATAAATTACATGTTAGTAATGTGGGAGGAAGAAAAGAAGACTGCATTGTCTGCTTGAATAGAAAAACACCAGGTAGGTGTCAAACATATTTTAAAATTAAACAAAAATTTTTGTTGGGGCAGGTAGAAAGCTTTATTTACCAAAAGTGAGGAGTGAGTTGAAAAGTTATTTTTATTCAGAATATATACCATTTCACTGTGGAATATCAGCACAGTATAGATCCCTTAAAAATATTGCACAACTTTAAAAATCATTAGTGTCTGAGCAGATATGCATGAATGAGAATCTCTAGAAAGACTTCCATCTGTAAGAAAATAATTATGATTGAAAAACCAGAATACCACTACTAAAAAAGTGTCACTAAAATTCTTACCAAGAAGATCAGATAATTTTTCATAGTTGAATCAAATTGAGTCATTTGTTTCATTTACTTTTTTTTTCTTCTTAGACTAGGAGACAGTATTTTAATTTTGAATTTCTATTTATGATGGAAACATGACCAAAAAAATTCTGTGCTAATGAATATCTATATAATTAGTTTAGACTATTAATTCTGAAATACAAAAATAAAGCAAGTTAACATTTATGAATATATTGACTGAAATGAAAGGTGAGTAGAAAGTTTAAGAAATTCTCTTTGTTAAAAATCATTAACCATGAGCAAATATAAAAGTAGTAAGAGCTGTGTTGAAAAATTGTTAAAAATTAATAACTTTTTCAACTTCAGATCTTAGTTTGATATTGAAAAGTCATACAATTAATATTTATTGATATTTTATTTAAAATATCAGGAAACACTGAATTATATAAAGATAGTCTGCAAATCCCTTTTAAATGACATGGTTCCGTGATTTGAAACACTTGGACATTACAAAATTCATTATTTTGATTATCATTGCAATTTGTGGAACTTCTACTTAATTCCTTTTTTTTTAAATGAATGTGTAAGGGAACTCTTGAGTCTTTTGCATAGAGCCTTCATACTGCCTTATCATTTATACCACATTAAAAAAATAAAACACAATCAAGGTGGTGTATCTTATTCAAAGTAATAAAAAACAATATATATCATTATGAAATTCAGATGGCAAATAAAATATTATATAAAAAATGATGATCTCTTATAATTATTCTCTTTCTATCACAGACAATTACTGTTAATGGTACCTATTCTCCCCCAAATTTTTCTGTTGCAGAGTCAACAATAATAGACCAAAAAGGGCCTATTGGTTCAAATTCTTCATCTTCCTATAACATTACTGATTTTTAAAAAGTAAGTGCTTATTTAAAACATCTTTAAAATGTATTAGTTTTGTAGTATTTAATAGTACTTTTTCTTTCATTTCTTTGAAACAGGGTATTAGTTTGTCACCTAGACTAGAGTGCAGTGGTGCAATCATAGCTCACTGTAATCTTGACCTCCTTAGCTCAAGTGATCCTCCAACCTCAGCCTCTGAGTTAGCTAGTCTTTTAGACACATGCTACCATGGCTGGCTGAATAAAAAAATGTTTTTGTAGACATGATGTCTCCCTATGTCGCCCAGGTTTAATAGTGCTTTTTATAAGTTTAATGAATTTAAACTCAAAAATCCCTTATCAGATGTACAAATTGTGTTCTTACTTATGAAAAAAAAATTATTATCATGTCCTTGGTATAAATCTTGTATTGTTCATATTTTATGCTAAATTTTAATGTTAAATAATTCATATATATATGACTGGGTGGGGTGGCTCAAGCATGGGAGGTTGAAGTGAAGAGATTGCCTGAGCCCACAAGTTCGAGAACAGCCTGGCAACTTGACGAGACCTCATCTCTACAATAAATCAAACAATTAGCTGGACGTGGTAGCTTGTGCCTGTAGTTCTGGCTACTTGGAAGACTGAGGCAGAAGGATTGCCTCACTCCAGTAGGTGATCATGCCACTGCTCTCCAGCCTGGGTGACAGAGTGAGACTCCAACTCAAATAAATAAAAATACATATATATAGTGAGTGATCAGTAAAGTAGGAAAATGATAAAATTGAATACTCAAAAAACAAAGCAGTAGTTTAAAATTGTAGGTATTTTCATGCAAATTTTTGTTCAGTGTCATTGTACAGTATCAAGTATTTGATATACCTAGTGTTACTACTAATTTGAACTCATATAACATTTATAGATTGAATATATAAAACAATCATGTAGTCTTTATACTGAGTGTAATTAATAATGTCTTCAAAGGTTTTCTTTTTTAACAAAAGTTATAATGTTACATAGTAGTTCTCAGTTGGAAATATTTTTATTTCCCAAAGCGCACATTGATAATTTTTTATTAACTAAACTCAGATACCCTGAATTCTAAAGATAAGTTAGAAAAATTGACAAGTACTTAGTGTTATGCTAGATGCCTGTTTTCTTTGAAATGTGAATCTTTGTAGTTAACTTTATAATTTTAGCAGTGATTAAATTGACATAAATTTGGTTAGGCTGGTTCACATTTATTTACTTGAATATATTGCTTTCTCTGAAAAATATTTTTAATATCTTTTTTCTTCCTAATATAGGAATTATGACTTGCTGTTTTATCTATCAGATTAGTTTTTTAAAAATTCCTCCTGTCTCTTCTGTTCTTACCCCCTCCATCTAAAACACCGTTCTAAATGTGATTTTTGTTTCTTCAGTCATTTCTCCTGGTAGCTTTCTTTTGTTAGGAGCTGTTAGCAATGTTTATTCATTTGAGTTTGATGTTGTATGATGAATTTAAACTTAAACTTCTTGCTGTGGAATAAAATGGAATGGGCTTCAGAACTTCTTATGTTTTTTTCCAGTTTGTGAAATATTGAAAACTTCTGTAGTATTAAATGATTTAAAATGGTATCCTTTCTGTGTTTTGTTTTGTCATGTTTTAGGTTTGCATATTATCTGAAACAGTGGCAAGTTGAAGGCACTGGCACAGGTACTTGAAAACACGGACAGTCTCTGCCATTAAGGGCTGTGTGTCGGTCAGCTGGACTTCCTGACAAGGTAGTAACATTGTTTTAATTCACAAATTGTTAGCCAGTCATGGTGGTGAAGATCTGTAGTTCCCAGCTACTTGGAAGGCTGAGGTTGAAGGATCACCTAAGTCCAGCATGTCAAGGCTGCAGTGACAGTGAGTGTGCCACTGCACTCCAACCTGGGCGACAAGAGTGAGAGTCCAACTGAAAAAGAAAAAAAAAATACAAATTGTTAACATTTCCTAGTCCAAATATCTGTTCTTTTGTATTTTTAAATTGATTGCATCTCCTATTTCAGATGACTATTGAAATGTATCTTAGTGACCAGGTAGCAGATCTTAGGGCTGAAGTAACTAATTGTTATGAAATTTTACAGAAAGAACAAATAAATCAACAAGCTCAACTTCAAGAGTTTGGTCAAAGCAGTCAAACAGGAGAATTTCCTGGTAACTTCAACATTTCAAATTTTCTTTTTTTTTTTTTTTGAGATTCTCTTGTATGTCAACTGTCTTAATTTGTCTAGTACTCTATAACAGAATACCACAGACTGAGACTGGGCAGGTTGGCTTATGTCTATAATTGCAACACTTTGGGAAATCAAGATAGGAGGATTGCTTGAGGTCAGGAGTTCGAGACCAGTCTGGGCAACATAGGAAAACCTCTTATCTACAAAAAAATTTAAATAGCACACTTTTAGTCCCAGATACTCAGGAGGCTGGGACAAAAGAATTGCCTGAGCCCAGTAGGTCAAGAGCTGCAGTGAGTTATGATCATACCACTAACTGTACTCCAAACTGGGCAACAGGGTGATATGACTCAAAAAAAAAAAAAAAAAAAGAATACCACAGACTGGGTAATTTATAAAGAACATAAATTTATTTCTCAGAGTTCTGGGATTGGGAAGATCACATCAAAATGTCAGCATCTGGTGAGGGCTGTTCTCTGCTTTTAATGTGGTGCTTTAATGCAGCATTCTCACATAGCAGAAGATAGAAGGACAAAAAAGAAGAAATTCCCCATCAAACCTTTTTGTAATGGCATTAATTCATTTATGAGGACAGAGAGTCCATGACCTAAAAACCTCCCAAAATGTTCCACCTTTCAACACTGTTCATTTGGGATTAAGTTCAATGTGAATTTTTTCTAAGGGACAAAACATTAATATCCATTAGCAGTTCCTAGTACTTTTTAGTTTGAAGGTGAACCTACAAATGTTTCATAGCTCCCTACACCCCTCCCCTTGGTACCATTGATTCATAGGTAAAAAGTTGCTTCAGATGTTATATGCACACATTCTTCATTTATTTCTAAAAAAAAATCTATTTAAACTTTCATGTTACCATCAAAAGACTTTTTGAAGTTGATTTTATAAGCATTTTAGGAATTATTAATAAATTTAAGTCTTGGTATACTGCTCATTATCTATTTTTACCTAATAATTTCTTTTTGCCATTTTGATAAATGTTTTTCTGAGCATATGAAAAGAATATACCAGCCAGATGTAGTGGCTCATGCCTGCAATCCCAACACTATAGGAGGTAGAAGAGAGAGATATGAGCCCAGGAGTTTGAGACCAGCCTGGGCAAGTTGGCAAGACCTTGTATTTAGAGTAAACAAGAAAGTTCCAGGTGTGGTGGTGTGTACCTGTAGTCCCAACTGCTTGGGAGGCTGAAGTGGAAAGATCACCTGAGCACAGCAGGCTGAAACTGCAGTAGCTGTGAGCATGCCACTGCACTCCACCTTGGGTGACAGAATGAGATTCCAACTGAAAAAAATATACATGCGCATTTATTTGAGTTGGAGTCCCACTCTGTCACCCAGGTTGGAGAGCTGTGGCACATTTATGGCCACCACAGCCTCTACCTGCTAGACTTAGGAGATCCTTCTGCCTCAGCCTTCCAGTAGCTGGAGCCACTGGTGTGCTCCACCACACCCAGCTAATTTTTATTTAAAAAATGGTTTAAACTAAAGGTTCTAGAGATGAGATCCTGCCAAGTTGCCCAGACTTGTCTTGAACCTGTGGGCTCAGGCAATGCTCTCACCTCCACCTCCCAAAGTGCTGGGATTATAAGCATGAGCCACCACACCCGGCTGAAATACATATATACTTTTAAATCCCACTTGTGCATATCTTCGGTACAAAAGTATCATACTAAGAAATATTACATGTAGGTCTAAAATATATATATTTGATCCTCCACTGCTGTAACCACTAGTGGATTTTTAGTTTCCTTCCTTAGAATGTAAGCTATGATGTTGGGAGCCAGCCTCAGAGGTCCACCTGATTGACAGGGTCCTGGGCTGAAAACCCGGGGCTGCAGGGCAAGCCTGGGAAGCTGAGGTCCTTCTGTTTTCCACCTTTACTGTTGATATGCTGAAGAATTCTGTGTAGTCATAGAAGAAGAAAATAGCATGTTTATATGAAGTACTCACAGCTAAAAAAAATAGCATGTTTATATGAAGTACCTGGGAATGTCATGGTTCATCTTACCATTTCCCACTATGCCGTTTGGCCTTTTCTGACATATGCAATGGTTAAACTCTGAAGCACATCAAGAATACTTTCTTTCACTTTGTTATAAGTAATTAGATATTGCTTGAGTAAAAAATGATATAAGTATATTCACTCATTTGATTTAGAATTATGTAGTTTAGTGTTTTAGACATAAGGTTTTTTAGAAGCACAAGTTTATAGTAAGTTCATTATGAATTCATTATAAGTTCTAAAACTTATCTAGGAGTTATGTAGGTGATTTATAACACTGTTTTCACAGATTTAGGATGAAAATTAATCGTTAAGGTTTTTACTTAATTCAGTAGTTAAATTTTTTTTTTTTGAGCTGGAGTCTCACTCTGTCACCCAGACTGGAGTGCAGTGGCCACTCCCCCGGCCACCGCAGCCTCAAACTGCTGGGCTCCAGCAATCCTTCCACCTCAGCCTTCCAAGTAGCCGGAATTACAGGCATGCGCTACCACGCCTGGCTGATTTTTTTTTTTTTATTGTAGAGATGAGATCTTGCTGCCCAGGTGGGTCTCGAACCCATGGGCTCAGGCAATCCACTCACCTCAGCCTCCCAAAGGCGCAGATTACGGGCTGAGCCTCTGAGCCTGGTTAATAGTTAAAATTTTAAGTTACCATTTATA
>NW_006988933.1:0-777 GCF_000164805.1 Carlito syrichta
AGGAATGAAATGGATTGCAGAGAAATGGAATGGAGAGGGATAGAATGGAATGGAATGGAATGGTATGGAAAGGAATGGAATGGACAGGAGTAGAATGGAATGGATCGGAATGAAAAGGAATGGAATAGTATGGAATTGAAAGGAATGGAATGCAATGGAGAGGTATTGAATGCAGTGGAATGGAGAGGATAAGGATGGAATGGAAAGAAATGGAATGGAAAGGGGAGGAATTGAATGGAAAGAAGAGAAATGCAATGGAATGTAAAGGAGCACAAGAGAATGGAATGGAAGGGTGTTGGGAGCCAACATATGGATCGATATGGCCAAGGCCTATGAAGGCCTATTCAGAAGCTCGCCTCGGAGACAAGGATATAACATTAAGTGTGTACATATGAATGGTAACCAGTGTATTTAAGATAGCTAAGATTTTCAATATTGGACTTATTCTATTTTATGAGAAACGTGCAGCAGAATTACTTTAAAATCTCTTTTTTTCTAAACTGTCTTTCCTCTTAAGATTTTTTAGCTGTCATTTCCTGGTATTATTTCCTGGTATACTGGTTTTTCAGAATGTTGTTTCACCTCAGGTTAAAACATTATAATTGCTATAATAGTTTTGTTATGTTGCCTTTAGCCAAAGCAGAACGTTATTTTACGTGCAGAGACTCTCCACCTGCTTCAGCCTCCGGCTGTCGTCATGGCAACGGTGCAGTTCATTGTCTTAAGTGGCATGACAGGTTTTGAGACACAAATAGTTTTCCATAACAGGAAATCAGG
>NW_006988934.1:0-435 GCF_000164805.1 Carlito syrichta
GCAAACCTGTACACTAATATATGTATGTAGCAGACATATTCATCACGGCCAAAGACTAGAAACAACCCAGATGTCCTTCAGTGGGTGAATAGTTTAACAAACACTAGCAAGGCTATACCATGGAACACTGCTCAGCAATAAAAAGCCCATAATACTTTTAAAATTTCCCTGCACCATCTCAAGTTTTCCACCCCTAATCATAAGTAAATGGTTGACATCCAAACACATAACACACATGGATGTTTATTATTTAAAGGAGTGAATTAAATACATCTGTAACACAAAAGAGCTTAATTCCTGTTTTTAAGTTAGACATTTATTATATCATTTTCCAACATGAGTTATGTCTATTGCTGGGCAATTGTACAGAAGCTTTTTTTTTTTTTTTTGACTTGAAGTCTCACTCTATTGCCCAGACTGGAGTGCAGTGGCCGC
>NW_006988935.1:0-433 GCF_000164805.1 Carlito syrichta
GGCAGAGATCTGTGCACCCCAGCAGACACATGCCCCTGCACCAAGTGCTACCCCCAGATGAGGTCTCAGCAGGAGATTCCATTCACACTCTCCAGGATCCCAGGTTATCAGAAGGGAGCGGGCCTTGCTCTGTGGCCCCGAGAGGGCTGTGGAGGCTGGGCTCGGGTGCTCACGTCTGTCATTCTGGCACTCTGGTAGGCCGAGGCGAGAGGATGGCCTGAGTCCCTGAGTTCATGACCAATCCGGGCACCTTGATGAGACCTTGTTTGTATAAGAAGCCAAAGGAATGAACTCAGCGTGGTGGCGCACACCTGTCGTTCCGGCCATTTGGGAGACCATGACTTGAGGATTTCCAGAGTCCATCCACTGGAGATCGTGGTGGCCGAGTGCAGGCACATGCTTTCCAGCCTGGGTGACAGAGTGGGGCTCAGAC
>NW_006988936.1:0-433 GCF_000164805.1 Carlito syrichta
CCACTTGTTAAGTCAGATCACTGGTCGGCTAGATTGCTGACTGAGTAGTTAAGGCAGCTCACACATCGGATTACTTGATGACTGACTAGTTAAGTCAGCTCACCTGTCATCTCAATTGCTGGTCGACTAGTTAAGTCTTCTGACCAGTCAGCTCACTGGCCAGCCAAATAGTGAAGTCAGCTGCCCAGTCAGCTCACACACCAGCCAACTAGTTAAGTCAGCTGACCAGTCGGCTCACTCACAGGCCGACTAGTTAATTCAACTGACCAGTCAGCTAACTCACTGGCCAACTAGTTATGTCAGCTAAGCGGTCAGCTGACGAGCTGACCACCTAGTTATTTCAGCTAACCGATCAACCGAATAGTCAGCCAAATTGTCAGCTAAGAATTTAACTTTGCTAACTAGGTGGCCGAATAGTTAGGTCAGCCAACTA
>NW_006988937.1:0-657 GCF_000164805.1 Carlito syrichta
AACTCACCACCTCTGTACTCCCATGCTAATTGCAGTAATATTCACAATAGCCCAGATATGAAAACAACCAAAATGTCTGTTGACAAATGAGTGACTAATGAAAATGTGGCACATTATATAATTTATATATTAGATACTTTTATATGCAGCATGTAAATATGGATGCAAATTTTATATATTATATTTATATATTACATATTATTCAGCCTTTTAAAAAAGATTATCCTATCATTTGCCACAACGTAGATGGACCTGGACAACATTATGTTAATTGAAATAAGCCATATACACGCACAAAAAAATAGTGCATGATCTCACTTATGTATGGACTAATTAAATTAATAAAATAAAAAATTGTATTGTACTAGAAATTTTTGTTAAATAAGTAGATTTTAGATGTTCCTGTCACAGAAAATAAAATAATTCTATGAGATGATAGACAGATATGTTAATCTACTTCACTATAGGAACCATTTTGCTATCTATATGTATCCGAAAACATCATGTTGTAAACTTTAAATATATACATTAAAATTTATTTTTAAAAACAAATACATTTATCCAATGAAAGCTTCTTTCAATGAAATTTTCAGGCTCAAACCAAGAAGAAGTTTAAAGCTATAAAATTCAGAGCAACAGACATCAAAGTCTACTACT
>NW_006988938.1:0-428 GCF_000164805.1 Carlito syrichta
AGGCTGAGGTGGGAGGATCACCAGAGCCAAGGAGGTCAAGGCTGCGGTAAGCTGTGATCACGCCCCTGCCCTCCAGCCTGGCCCTCACAGTAAGACCCCAACTCAAAAAAAAGTTGTCAACGAGAAACAGCAATGAATGGGACTTCTCTAATTTCCAATTTTTATGTTATAAATTTTATTATTATTATTATTATTATTATTATTTTAAAAGCAGCTTCTCCCTCCATTGCCCATACTGGAGTGCAGTGATGCACTCCTAACTCCCTGCAGCCTCTACCTTCTGACCTCAAGCAACCCTTCCAAGTATGTGAGACTACAGTTGTGCACCACCGTGCTCGGTGAGTGTTTTAAATTTTTTGTAGATATGGGATCTTGCTATGTTGCCCAGGCTAGTGTTGAATTTCTGGGCTCCAGCAATCCTCTCACCT
>NW_006988939.1:0-426 GCF_000164805.1 Carlito syrichta
ACAGTAAAAACCTGTATCTATTTTTTGTTGGAAAATAACATGAAATATCAGAAACACAGGTCTCATTCTTACAACAATAAAACACAAGATATAGTGTCTCTCACCTACAAATACTAGAGTAAGGACCCCTCGACACATATCGTTGACCACTTAGTTTATACCAGGAAGGACTTTTTGTCTTTACCAGACTGCCAGTACTTGTTAAGCCCTTTCTGAAATTTCTAAAGCATAAAAACACCATGTATGCAATAATCTTCTATCAGTCCAACAAGGATTATGATAATTACAGTAGGTTTACTTGTTGAATGGACCCACTATTTCTGCTTACTATTGACAGAACGCCTTATCCTCTTCATTTCAAAGTAACAGGCAGAAAAGAATATTTAGATGAACGTGTAAGTTTGGATCTTTGCGACATTTACAGAA
>NW_006988940.1:0-425 GCF_000164805.1 Carlito syrichta
AATGTAGGGTACAAGTGAGGGTTAGGTACATACGTGGTCATCATACAAGTAAGGTGGGGGTACCCTTACTGATGTTATGTGTCCACCCCACCATCCCCTGGCAGTGTCCCATTACTGCCAAACCCTTTCTTATAGTAGTATGATAGATGATCAGGGTCCACTTATGAATGAATACATGTGATACTTAGATCTTTGTTTCTGTGATAAATCACTGAGTATTACAGACTCTCATTTTATCCAGGTTGCTGCAAAGTGCATAATTTTGTTTTTCTTTATGACTGTTAATGCAGTTCCATAGGACTGTGTTCAGAAAATACCATTAAAAGTATTTTGAATTTATATCAAAACCTTGCATGTTCTCTGTCTCTGTCTCTCTCTCTCTCTCTCTCTCTCTCTCTCTCTCTCTCTCTATGTATTGTAAGGGA
>NW_006988941.1:0-4364 GCF_000164805.1 Carlito syrichta
GGGGCACTCAATTTGGAGGAGTGTCAGTCACTGGACACCAATAGAAAGGATTCCCAGTCAGTGGAGTACCTATTATGGAGGGGGCCAAATCACTGGGACACCTAACAAAGTGGCATCAATCACAGGGGAGGCTCAATCATTGAGAAACCCATTATGGATGGGGACCCAATCACTTGGACACCTATTATGAAGGAGGGCCAGTAATTGGTGCACCCATTATGGAGGAGGCCCAGTAAGTGGGACACCCATCACAAAAGAGGGCTAGTCACTGTTGAAAACAATTTGGAGAAAAACAATTTGGAGAAGAATTAGTCACCAGGGCACTAATCACAGAGGAGATCATGGATGGCCATGGGATACCAACCACAGAGCAGGAGCAGTCACTTGGTTCAACAATCTAAAGGAGAGACAGTTACTAAGATACTCATCACAAAGGAAAACCATCACCCTGGCACCCATCACAAAGAAGGGTTAGTCACAAGGATATCCATATGGATGAGCGTCAGTCAATGGGGCAACGATCACAGAGGGCCAGTCACTGAGACACCCCCCATCACACAGGTGAGCCAGTCACTGGGGCACACATCACAGAGAACTGTCAATCACTGGGACATATATTACAGAGGAGGGCTAGTCAACGTGACACCCATCAGAGAAGAAGGCTAGTCACTCTGGCACACATCACACAGGAGAGCTAGTCACTGGGACAACCATCACAAATGAAAGCCAGTCATAAGGGCACAAAAAAACAGGCAAGATCCAGTCACTCAGTCACCCATCACAGAGAAGGAATTGTCACTGGGGCACCCACTGAAAAGAGGCACAGTCACTGGGGTTCTGATCACAGAGGAGGGCCTGCCTTAGGTACCCATCAAAGTAGGCCCAATCACTGTGGTATAAATTATAGAGAGGCTACTGGTCATCAGTGCATGCATCATAAAGGAGGTAAAGTCACTGAAGCACAAATAAAGCAGTGACAGTCATTGAAGCACCCATCACAGAGGACAGCCATTCACTTGAGCACTCATTAGGAGGAAGCAACATCACTGAGTCACCCATCAAATAGGAAGGCTAGTTACTTGGGCACTCACCACAGAGGAAAGCCAGTAACTAAGAACCTAACACAGAGGAGGGCCAATAACCAAGCCACCCATCACAAATGAGGCCCAGTCACTGCGATACCCATTAGAAGAAGGGACAATCATGCGGGCACTGAAATTAGAGGCAAGTCACATAATCACCCACCACAGAGCAGGCCTAGTCATTTGGGCACTGATCACAGAGGAAGACACATTATTGGGGTACCCATCAAAGAAGATAGGTAGTTACTGAGGCATTCATCACAGAGGAAGACCAGTCTCTGTGGCAACCATCATGCAGAAGGGCTAATGACTGTGGCATACATCTCAGAGGATTGCCAGTAACTGGGCACTCATTATGGAGGAAGGTCAATCATTGAGGGTCAGTCACTGGGGCACCCATCACAGAGGAAGGCAAGTCAAATGGGCACCCATTTTAGAGGAGTGCCATTTACTGGCACACCACCCAAAGATAAGGGCTAGTCATTGGGGCACACACGATGAAGGAAGGCCTGTCACTGGGACACCCAACACAGAAGACAGCCAGTCTCTTGGATGCCCATCACAGAGGAGAGTCAGTCACAGGGACACCCATAACAGAGGACAGCCAGTCATGGAGCACCATCACAGAGGAGGCCATTCACTGGGACACACATCAGAGGGAAGGGCCAGTCTCTAGAGTACCCATAAAAGATGAGAGCCAGTAATTGGAGCACCAATTACAGAGCATAGTAAGTCACTGGTGTTCCTATCAAGGAGGGTGAGCCTTCAAACTGAGAAGAGACAGTAACTGAGGCATTCATCATGGAAGAGGCCAAGTTACTGGGGCAGCCATCACAGAAGAGGGCCATTCACTGAGGCATCCACCACAGAGATGGGCCAGTTACAGGAGCACCCATCACAGAGGAGGGTCAGTCACTGGGGAACTCATCACAGAGGCAGGCTAGTAATGGGGTACCTCTCACAGAGGAAGGCTAGTCACTGGGAAACCCATTACAGAAAAGGGCCACTCACTGTGAGACTCATCACTAAGGAGGAACAGTCACTGGGAAACACATCACAATGGAATTATCATAATTACTGAGGCAGCTCAGTTACTGGGACACCCTTCACAGAGGAGAACTTGTTGCTAGGACACCCATTATGGAGGAGGGCCAGTTACTTGGGCACCAATCACTAAGGAGGCACAGTCACTGGGGTGCCCATAATGGAGGGGGGCTTGCAACTCAGGCACCTATTATGTAAGAGACACAACACTGGGGCAGTGATTACACAGGAAAGCTAGTCACAGGGACACAGATAACAGAGCACAATCAATCACTGAGGCATTTTTCACAGAACAGAGCCAGTCACCGAGGCACCAATCATGTAGGAGGGCCAGTCACTGGGGCATCTATCAAAGAATTGCTCACTTTCACACCCATTACAGAGGAAAACCAGTCACTGGAAATTACTGGGACACCACCCCAGTTACTGGGGAAAAAAAATCACAGGTGAGGGCTAGACACTGGGGCAACCCATGTGGAGGAAGGCCAGTCACAGGGGCCCCATTCACATAGGAGGCCCAGTCAGTGGAGCACCTATTATGGAGGAGTACCAGTCACTGGCAAACTCATCAGAGTAGGACCAGTTACTGTTCACACATTATGGAGAAGCAAGAAGTTGGGAAACCCATTATGGAGGAGACCCAAAAGCTAAGCCACCCTTCACAAAAAAAGGCGATTCACAGGAGCACCCATTTTAGAGGAGGAGCAGTTACTAGGTCACCCATCACAGAAAAGAGCTAGTCACTTGGGAGCCCATAACAGAGCATGTCCTGTAATCTGGGCTTGAATAGAGGAGGCTTTGTCACCGAGGCACCCATTATGGAAGAGGCCCAGTCACAGTGACACTCATCACATAGTAGGGCTAGTAACTGGGGCACCCATTATATATGAAAGCAAGTCACTGGGGCACCTATCACACAGGAGGCTCAGTAACTGGAGCACACATTATGGAGGAAGACCAGTAAGTGGGACATACAACACAGAAGAAGGTAGCCACTGGGTAACACATCACCTAGGAGAGCTAATACTGGGATACCCATCAGAGACAAGAGCTAGTCAGTGGGGCACACATTAGAGGAGGGCCAGTCACTGAGATAACCTTCCCAGGGGAGGACCAGACATTGAGGCACCCATCCCAGAGGAGGGCTTCTCAGTAGTGTACTAATTATGGAGAAGAGCCAGACATTGGGAAACCAATCAAAAAGGAGGAACAGTCACCTGGGCACCTATAACAGAGGAGGACAATCACTGGGACACCCATCACAGAGGAGTTAAACTAATGGGGCACACATTAAAAAAGAAGGCAAGTCACCAGGGCACACATCACAGAAAAAGTCCAGTTACTAGGGCACCCAACACAGAGGAAAGCCAGGCACTGGGGACAAACATCACAGAGGAGAGTCAGTCACTGGGGTAAAAATGACAGAAGAGGTACAGAAACTAAGGCACCCATCACAGAGGAGGGCCATTCACTGAGGAACCCATCCAGAGGAAGACCAGTCACTGAGGCATCCATTAGAGTTGAACTAGTCACTGAGGCACCCATTCCAGAGAAGGGCCAGTCACAGGGGCACCCATTAGGAGAAGGGCCAGACACTGGGCACCAGCTACAAAGGAGGGCCAGTCACAGAGGCAACCATCACAAAGGAGGCCAAGTCACTGAAGCACCCACCCCAGAGGAGGGACAGTCATTAGAGCAATCATAAGGAGGGCCAGTCACTGGGACAATGATCACAGAGGAGGGCCAGTCACTGGGTCCCCATGAAGATGAGGCCCAGTCACTAGGGCATCTCACAGAGGAGGCCTGGACACTGGGGCACCTATCACAGAGGAGGGCCAGGCAATGGAGGATCCAATAGGAGGAGAGCCAGTCATTGGGGCACTGACCACAGAGGAGGGCCATTCACAGGAGCATCCATTACAGTGGAAGCCAAGTCATGGGGTCACCCATAACAGAGGAAGACCAATTACTGGGACACCCATCATAGAGAAGGGCTAGTCACTAGAGCATCCATTATGGAGAAGAACCAGTCATGGGGGCACAAATCACAGAGGAGGCACAGTAACTGACACACTCATAATGGAGAAGGGCAAGTCAATGCAGAACCCATTATGTAGGAGACTGAGTCACTGGGGCAGCAATCACCGAGGACAGGTAGCAACTGGAGCGAGCATCACCAAGGAGGATCAATCACTGGAAATTTTTCAAAAAGGGGGAGCAGTCCCTGGGGCACCCATC
>NW_006988942.1:0-415 GCF_000164805.1 Carlito syrichta
TCACTGATGCATAATCTACAAAGGCCAATCACTGGGACAACTATCATAGATGAGGCACAGCCACTGTGGCACACAATAGAAGGAGGCCTAGTCACTGGGACATCCATCACAGTCATTAGGGCATCAATTATAGAGGAAGCTCAGTAAGCAGAGCACCAGTCAAAGAGTAGGTCTCTAATGGAGGAACCATTATGAGGAGGTCCAGTCACTGAGGCACTAATAACAGAGGAGTCCCAGTCACTGGGGCACCAATAATGAAGGATGGCCCATTAGAGAGGAACCCATTATGGAGTAGGTCCAATTATTCGGGCATCCATCAGAAGAGGTTTACTCACCAGTACACACATTATGGAGGAGGGTCAGTCACTGTGGCACCAATCACCAAGGAGGTCTAGTCACTAGGGCACCCATAACG
>NW_006988942.1:2012-2411 GCF_000164805.1 Carlito syrichta
GTCAGTCACTGGGGCATCCATAACAGAGGAGGTCTAGTCACTGGGACAAAAATTATGGAGTATACCCAGTTCCTGGATCATCCATTACAGAGGAGGACTAGCCACTGGGACACTTATCGCAGAGTGGTCCTATATTATGAAGCGCCAACTAAGGAGAGACCCAGGCACAGGGGCACCAATCACAGAAAAGAACCAATCACTGAGGCACCCTAATGGAGACTCTGATACTAAGATATGCATCACAGAGAAGGGTTAGTCACTGGGGCACCTATTTTGAGGAGGCTTTGTTACCAGGGTACCCGAAATAGAAGAGGAATAGTCACTGCAGCACCCAGCACAGAAAATGGCTAGTCGTTGGGCCACAATCACAGAGGAGGCCCAGTCTCTGAAACAGCCCTT
>NW_006988943.1:0-922 GCF_000164805.1 Carlito syrichta
CAGATGTCTAGCCAGCTGACTTAACTATGTTATTTAACTAACTAGACATCTTGATAGCAGGCTTACATAACTGCGTAGCTATCTAGTTTGCCAGCTGGATAGCCAGCTGACTTAACTATGTTATTTAACTAACTAGACATCTTGATAGCAGGCTTACATAACTGCGTAGCTATCTAGTTTGCCAGCTGGATAGCCAGCTGACTTAACTAGTTTGTTACCTACATATCTCGCTGGCTTGCCAGCTGACGTAACTTCCTACCATTCTACCTAACCAGTTGCTAAGCGAGCTGACTTAACTAGGTGACTTGTCTAGCTAGCCAGCTAGCTAGTCAGCTGACTTAACTAGCTAGCTACAAAGCTAGGCAGGTGGCTAGCCAGCTGACTTCACTTGTTGACATACCTAGCTAGCCAGCTGACATAACTAGCTGACTTAACTCTCTAGCTACCTAGCAAACCAGCTGGCTTTACTAGCTAAAATAACTAGTTAGCATCGTAGTTAGCTTTCTAGTTAGCTAGCCGACTTAACTAGGTGACTTAGCTAGCTAGCTAGCTGACATAACTGGCTGAATTAACTAGCTGGCTGCCTAGCTAGCCATTTGACTTTACTAGCTGAAATAACTATCCAGACAGTTGTCTAGCCATCACAATTAACTATCTTTTTAAGTAGCTAGTGAGCTGGCTAGCCAACTGACAACGAGGTGACTTAACTCATTAGCTAACTGGCTTGCTAGCTGACTTAACTAACTGGCATCACTAGATAACTATGTGGCTAGCCAGCTGACTTAACTAGCTAGGTACCCATGTATAACACTGGCTTGCCAGCTGACTTAACTAGCTGATATAAAGTAGCCAGCTGGCCAGATAGCAGACTTATCTAGCTAGCTATCCTGATAATCAGCTGTCGAACCAGCTGACTTAACTA
>NW_006988943.1:2088-3056 GCF_000164805.1 Carlito syrichta
CTAGCTACGTAGCCAGCCAGCTGGGAAGCCAGCTGAATTATCTAGCTGACTTAACTAGCTGGCCAGCTGTCTAGCAAACTAATTTAACTAGTTTACAACCTATCCAGCCATCTGCCTAAGATCTGACATAACTAGTTGACTTAATCAGGTAGCCAGCTGTCTAGGAGGCTGACTTAACTGCCTAGCTACCTAGATAGTCAGCTGGATAGCAGCTGACTTAACTAGTTAGCTACCTACATAGCTTGCTGTCTTGTCAGGTGACTTAACTACCTAGCTACCTAGTTATCCAGGTTGCTAGTGAGCTGACTTAACAAGGTTACATAACTAGTTAGCTAACCTGCGAGCCAATTGACTTAATTAGCTAGCTACACAGCTAGGCAGCTGATTATCCAGGTGAGATAACTCACCAACTAAACTAGCTAGCAAGCTGACTTAACTAGCTGAATTAACCAGCTAGCTTCCTAGCTAGCCAGCTGACTTAACTAGCTGGCTCAACTAGCTAGCTACCTAGCTATCTAGCTAGCTAGTCAGCTTGCATAACTATCTGTCTTACCTAGCTTGCTACCTGGCATAACTAGCTGACTTATATAGCTAACTTCCCAGCTAGCCAGCAGATTTAACTAGCTGAAATAACTAACTGGCCAGATGGATAACTATCTGACTTGACTAGCTGTTTATCTAGCTAACCAACTAGATAGCCAACAGACTTAATGAGCTGTCTTAACTAGCTAGCCAGCTGGTTGCCAGCTGACTTAAATAGCTGACTTAAACAGTTACCCAGCTGACTTACCCAGCTGACTTAAGCTAGCAAGCTGTGTAGCCAGCTCATTTAACTAGCCAGCCACCTACCTAGCCAGCAGGTTAACCAGCTGACTTAACTAGCTGACTTGAACAGCTAGCCTGCTGTCTAGCAAGCTGACTTAACTAGCTAGTTGAATAATTAGAAAGCTGACCAGACCAGCTGACTA
>NW_006988944.1:0-408 GCF_000164805.1 Carlito syrichta
GCTAGCTAGAAAGCTAACTACGATGCTAACTAGTTATTTCAGCTAGTAAAGTCAGCTGGTCTGCTAGATAGCTAGAGAGTTAAGTCAGCTAGTTATGTTAGCTGGCTAGCTAGGTATGTCAACAAGTGAAGTCAACTGACTAGCCACCTGCCTAGCTTTGTAGCTAGCTAGTTAAGTCAGCTGACTAGCTAGCCGGCTAGCTAGATAAGTCACCTAGTTAAGTCAGCTCGCTTAGCAACTGGTTAGCTAGCATGGTAGGAAGTTACTTCAGCTGGCAAGCCAGCGAGATATGTAGGTAACAAACTAGTTAAGTCAGCTGGCTATCCAGCTGGCAAACTAGGTAGCTATGCAGTTATGTAAGCCTGCTATCAAGATGTCTAGTTAGTTAAATAACATAGTTAAGTCAGC
>NW_006988944.1:1951-2779 GCF_000164805.1 Carlito syrichta
TCAGTTCACTCGCCAGTCGCATAATTAAGTCAGCTGACGAGTCGCCTCACTCACCTGGTGACAAGTTATGTCAGCTGACCTATGAGATCAAACACTGGAAAATGAGTTAAATCAGCTCACCTGTCAGCTCCCTCACCAGCCAACTAGTTAAATCAGCTAACCAGTCGGCTGCCTAGCCAGCCAACCAGTTAAGTCAGCTAACCAATTGGCCGAATAGTCTGCCAACTTGTCAGCCAAAAAGTTAGCTCAGCTAATTAGTCGCCGAGAAGTTAGGCTATCTAAGTAATCGGCCTACTAATAGGCCGACTAGTTAGGTCCATCCACCAGCCATCCAACAAGTTAACAGAGCTGACTAGTGGGCAAACTAGTCAGTCAACTATCTAACCCAGCTAACTAGTCTGCCAACTAGTAGGCCAAATTGTTAAGGGAGGTAACAATTTGGCTGTGTAGTCAACCAATGTGTTAAAACAGCTAACTATTCTACCAAATCATCAACCCACAAGTTAAGTGACCTAGCTAACTCGTTAAACTAGTTAAGTGAGATAGTTAACTAGATTCCCCACTAGTTAAAACAGGTAGCTAACTCGTTAACCAACTCAAGTCAGTTAGTTATCTCATTAGCCAACTAGTTAAGTCAGCTACCTAAGTCAGCTAGCTTACCAGCTAGCTAGCTAAGTCAGCTAGCTAAGTTAGCTAGCTCACTAGTTAGCTAAATATATGTCAGCTACTTTAATCTGCTACCTAAATAGTTTGCTAATTAGTTATGTCAGCTAGTTATTCAGCTAGTTAAATAGTTAGCTAAGTATTTAATTCAGGTATTTAAGTCAA
>NW_006988945.1:0-568 GCF_000164805.1 Carlito syrichta
TAGACAGCTAGCCAACTAGTTTGCTAGCTAGTTATGTCATCTAGGTAGCCAGCTAGCTAGTCAGCTAGCTAGTTAAGTCAGCTTGCGAATCAACTAGTTACTTAGCTAACTAGTCGCCTAGCAACTCAGCTAGCTGATCAGCTAACTAGCCAGCTTGCTCGCTTGCCATCAGTTCAGATAACTAGTCCGCTTGCTTGCCAGTCAACAGGTCAGCTTACTAATCAGCTTGCTCGCCAGTCAAGAGGTGAACTAACTATTTGGTTCATTCGCTGGCCAAGAAGTCAGTTCACCAGTTGGCTTGCTCACCGGCCCACTAGTTAAAGCAACTCACTGGTCAGCTCACTCACCAGCTGACTAGTTAAGTCTTCTGACCAGTCGGCTCACTCACCCGTCAGCTACTTAAGTCAGCTAACGAGTAGGCTCACTTGCCGGCCAACTATTTAAGTCTGCTGACCAGTGTGCCCAATCACTGGCAGACTACAGTCAGCTGACCAGTTGGCTCACTCGTTGGCAGACTAGTTAAGACAGCTAAGTCAGCTCATTCACTTGCCGACTAGTTAAGTCAGCT
>NW_006988946.1:0-404 GCF_000164805.1 Carlito syrichta
AGAGGGGAAACCTATCTTCTTTCTCCTCCCCATGTAGACATTCGTCAACATAACTACCTGCTTGGGTTCCAGTCCTCAAACAACTGATAACTAGCCAGCCAGTGCAAGAGGCAAACAGGTTTTAACTTGGAAACCAAACTGATCAACTGAATGTTAGTACACGTGATACTTTGTTTGCGTGTCTGAGATTGCATCTTGAATCCACAGAAAGAGGGTCATGATTAATTTGTGATGTCTGCTGTGGACATGGATTAAGGCATGATACCACGTGGTTCCATACCAACCTAACATTCACGTTATCCATTATTAAGCTTTCTATGATGGTGCCTAGTTCTTCTCCCCAGCTTTTTGCCTTCTTGTAGAATACTGGCAGAACACAGGAAGGAAATACAGGAAAGAGTGAC
>NW_006988947.1:0-3271 GCF_000164805.1 Carlito syrichta
AAATGTGAGTCAGGGGGACTATAATTTATTATTTGCACAAACATTTAGTTCATGCTGTCATTTACATAAAGACTGTAATAGTCAAAGTGGTTCCTGAGCAAGTTTTATCTTGCATGGGAGAGCTGAGTCAATTAAACTCCTAAAATAATGTATTAGAATGAACAAGGGTTGTTAATAACAGGTCATTACATTATTGAGCAGAAAACATCTTTGTATATAAACATGTTTATAAAATTGCATTGCTGAATAAGAAATTCAGTTTAATCCACAAATCACTGGAGGTCATATAAGACCATTCGTTGTCTCATATAGCAAGAGATGGGGGGGTTGATTAGTTTACTGGCATAGTAATGTCACCAAGGCCCTGGGGTTTCTCATAGTCCTGTTAACTTCAGCTGCTTGGCATTATTTCTGTCTTTTTCTCAAGGATTATTGGAGAGCTACTATAGATCTTGGTAACATATTCACTATGATGTCTCCAAAGGAAAAGACAGTACTTACCCCTTGACTTTTATTTTTTATTATGGAGAAAAAAAAAACACAAAACAATATACTTAGGATATCTATCACAGTCTTTCTATTTGTATTATGGAGGACATGCTTACACCTGGGTGAAATGCAAGTGAAATAATTGATAATCTGGTATTTTCTGTCTTCTGTAATGTGAGATGTTTTGTATTTTTTAAGGTGATGATCAGTCTGGTGTGGTTACAAGTGAACATAGGAAAGGTTCAGAAAAACAAAGTTTATTATTCTCACCTAGAAATAGGTGCCATGGCACATCACAAAGTTCAGGTAGAAAGACACTATGGTGATCAGGATTCAGTAGACAAGAAAGAGTGTGGAAGTTATTAGGTGACAGACTTTACTGGAGTTTTCCAGGGAAAGTCAAAGCAGGGATTTGTAAACAACTTAGAATTGTTTGCTTTGAATAATTTTGGAAAGCTTTGAGCTATAGGTGTAGGTTCTCATTGCCTGCCCCCTGGATCTGACATCATTAAGAAAAAGACATATTGTGCCCTGAGGTAAACAGGTCAGATAGCAGAGATATCTCTGGCTTGGCTAGTGTGCACATCAAAGGCATACTTCTGGCTGGGTTCTTTGCAATCTTTAAGAATTGACTAGCCTAAAGAGAGATAGTCTGTCAGTCAGGAGGATTTTGTTTAAAACTGAAAACATCACAAAATAGAAAATATTAGTATTATACATCATCACTACAAATAATAATATAAAAACATAACAAAATATTTATTAATTTATATGTATTTTCTTTAGTTTTATCCTAATTGGATTATATAGAACTTTTAAAAAATTATGACCATTTCTTCCCCCAAAATTAGGATTTGGGTCATTATTTCTTCAAATAAATTTTTTTTGATTAATCAATATTTTTTATTATGATTTTGTGGGGTACAGTTAAGGGTTAGGTGTACAATTACGTTTCATTCAGGCACCCTGTTGACAAGAGGTGTTTTCCCATTCCCAGACAGATATTTGCTACTGTTAATCCCATCCCCCTCCACCCCCCATAGTTTCCCAGTACCGTCAGTCATTTTCTTATAGTATTACATTGGGTGTTCAAGGTTGACACCTCTTTCTCTCTCTCTTTCTCTCACTTTCTTTCTTCTGGACCTGCATTATGACTATGTTGGTCTACTCAATAGTGTCCTATGAATCCCTTATTAGTCTCTTTACTTTCCTTTATTTTTAAGTTTTCTAATTGGTTCTATTGTTTAGTGATTTCAAATGACCTACTTTCAAGTTTGCTGATTCTTTCTTCTGTCTGATCAAGTCTGTTGTTGACTCTCTGCAGTAAAATTTTTTTACTAAGTTTGAAAACTGTAGAAATTTTAACATGTGATGAATAGCTAAACCCCTACATTAAGAGAATTTAACAAGTTCTAGCATAATTTCTAGTAGCATAAAATTGTGTTCCCAGAATGATCTCAGCCACCTGCCCCATTAAAATGACTACCTTAGAAAGTTCAAGGCTATCAGAATAATTTACTATTGGTTCTAGTCAATATCTGATTATAGGCCCTTGAATATCCTTTTTAAAATAATTTATTCAATATGACTTACAATTGTAAATATGTATCTCTAGTAACTAAGAAATGTCTCTCTCAAGGGCCTGAGAGCCATTCCATTGAAATGTAACCAATAAAATAAATAATGCAGCTGCTCTCATCTAGTCTTTGTGGCAGAATATAATCCTAATATAAGTAACAAATGCAGCTTGCAGAGTCACATTTATACTTACTCATAATTTGTATTTATCACTTCTGAAATTTTACTGAGTAGCTGTACTTCTCGCTCTTCAGTCTCCCTTTAAAACACCCAAATAATCAGTGTACAAATCAAATTGAAGCTTAGTTCTTTTCCTTTCTGTCAGAAATTTCTGAATGAAATTTGTTTTAACCATTTCAATCCCTTTAGCTATTTGAGCAAGGTATTTTATCTTGATTAATAGATTATTTGGTACAAATCATCTTTGTTCAGTTATTGTACTTTTCAGACCCAAATTACCTTTTTTTAATAGATAGTTTCTATTTATTTTTTGACATTTGTATTTTATCTATGCATCATTTTTCTGATTTTAGTTGGATGTGTTTCCATGCTTTCTTTATCACATTGAATGTTTATGGTGATTATTGTAAATTCTTTGTCAGGTAGCTCATAGATCTCTAATTTTTAAGATCTATTTCTGGAGTTTTATTTCATTTCTTTTGTTGGACTCTGTTTTTCCATTTTTTGTATGGATGATGGTCGTAAGGTGAGATTCAGGCATTCACAAAAAATGACCATTCCTCTAATGTTTATAGATTGTCTTTTGTTCAGGAGAAGATCTTTAACAACTCTACTAAAGGTTCTAGGACCTCTCAAACCTTTTCTGGGAATGTGTCTTCTTATGCTTGTGTCTTAGCTTTCTCAAATCCCCTTCTCAAAAGTTCATAATCTTTTGCTCCTGCAGGTATCTGCCTGCATAACTGAAGTGCTAATGTGCTACAGTACTTGCCTGTTTTCAGCAGCTTCCAAACTATGCCAGATTCAGTTAGTACTCTAAGTCAGGGGCAACAAGAACAGAAGGAGTTCTTCAAGTGGCTCCCAGTGAAATTGGGATGCTGGAAACTCATTCCACTTTGTTGTTTCTGTCTTCAGGGATGACCTCTGACATGAGAGGTTTCCTCCTAGTTAAACCTCACTATGACACGTAGGGAAGGGGCATGAATGGGGATGCAAATATATCACATTTTCCTTCCCCTTGCTGTGG
>NW_006988948.1:0-4259 GCF_000164805.1 Carlito syrichta
TCAATAACTGGGATAACCATTTTGGTGGAAGGTCATTTTTGAGACTCCAGTGACAGGAGGCCTAATCAAAAGGGTAGCCATTGGAGGAAGGTCAGTTACTGGGGCACTAATCACCAAGGAAACTCTGTCACTGGCGCACCCAAAATAGAGGAGGGCTAATCACTGGGGCACACATTATGTAGGAGATTCAGTCACTATGGAAGCCATCACAGAGAAAGACTTGTCACTAGGGCACTCATTGAGGAAGACCCTTCTCTGGAGTATTATTCACAGAGGAGCGCCAGTCCCTGAGGAAACCATTACAGAGGAGTCTCACTTTTTGGGGCACACATTACAAAGCATTATCAGTTATTGAGGCACACACCACTTGTGTGGGTGACTGTTGTACCTGCCACAGAGGAGGCTTAGTCACTGGGGTACTCATTAAGAGGAGGGTTAGGCACTGGTGCTCTAATAACAAAGAAGGCCCTTTCACTAGGCTACCTATCACAGAAGAGGTCCAGTACATGTGTTACCCATCACATAAGATACCTAGTCACCTGGTATTCATCAGAAAGGAGGGCCAGTCACTAAGGCAACTATAACAGAGGATGCCGAGTCACTGGAGCACCCACCACAAAGGAGTCTCCCATTAATAGGGTGTCCAGTCGCTGGTGTACCCATCAAAAAGGAAGGCTTAGTCACTGGTGCTCCCATTAGAGAGGAAAGCTTGTGACTTATGAACTCATCATAAAGAGGGCCAGTGAGGCAATCATCACAGAGAAAGCCAAGTCATCGGGACATCTATTAGAAGTAGGGTCAATTACTGGAGTACTGAAAATATTGGCATGACAGGCATTGGGACAGTCGACAGAGGAAGACTCATGCCTCAAGCAGTGATCACAGAGGAAGTCCAGTCACTGGTGCAGTCATCACAAAGGATGTGTAGTTACTGACACACACAACAGAGGATAGCTGCTCTCTGGGGCACCCATAAGAAAGGAGGGCTAGTCGCTGAGGCACTGATAACAGACGAATCAGTAACTGGGGCACCCATCACATTTGTGGTCTAGTTACTAATTATGGAGAAGGCCCAGTCAATGGGCTATTTATCACAGAGGATGGCCAATAATAGGGGAGCCCATCACAGAGAAGGGTTAGTCACTGAGCACCCATCACAGAAAATGAGGTGTCACTGTGGCATGTATATTGGAGAAGGGCCAGTCACTAGGACACACATCACAGGTGTGGGTTACTTATGGGAGCACTCATTATGTAGTAGAGTCTGTCACAGAATTCAAGTCATAGAGAAGGGACAGTCAATTAGGAATCAATTGACAAGGACGAAAAATCACTGAGGCCTCCATCATATAAGACTAATCACAGGAGCATCCATTACAGAAGACAGTCAGTCACTGGGCATCAATAACTTAGGAGACCCAGACACTAGGGCACCTATCACAGACAAGGACAGTCACTGGGACACCCATCACAGTGGAGGACCAGTCACTGGGGCATACATCACAGAGGAGATTTGTCCCTGAAGTATCAACAGAAGAGGGACAGTCACTGGGGCACTGATTACAGAAGACAGCCTCTCACTAGAACACCTATCACAGAATAGGACCAGTCAATGTAGCAACAAACACAGGAAAGAAACAGTTAATGAGGTCCCCATCACAGAGGAGAGTTAGCCAATGGGAAAAACTTCATGAAGGAAGGTCTGTCACTGGGGAACCCATCACAGAGGTGGGGCAATAAATGGAACATCCATAATAGAGGGCCAGTGACTGAAGTACTCATAACAGAGAAGAGCCAATCACGTGGGCACCCCACACAGAGAAGAGCTTGTTCTTGGGACACCTATCACAGAAAAGAGCTAGTCACTCATCACAGAGGAGGATCAGTCACTGTGACAATCATCACAGAGGACATCTAGTCACCAGGCTATCCATCACTGAGAAGGACCAATCACTGGGACACCAGTCATAAAGGTGGGCTTGCAACTGTTGCACCAATTATAGAGAAGGCCCATTTACTGAAATGCCCATCAGAGAAGAGAGATAGTTACTAGGGAGCCCATTATGTCTGGGTTCCAGTCACTAGGGCACAAAATGGAGGATGGCAGGTCTCTGTGGCACCCATTAACAAGGAGACCTGTCACTGAGGTTGAGATCACAGAGGAATGCTAATAGTTCGGACACTTCAGAGAGGAGGATAGCCACCGGGGCACATATCACAGAGTATCAATCACAGTTGAGGGCCAGTCACTGGGGAAAGGATTACAGAGGAGACCCTGTCAGTTGAACACCTGTCACAGAGTAGGACCAGTCAATGAGGCACCCAACACAGAGGAGAAACAATCAATGAGAATTCCATCACAGAGAAGAGCCAGTCAATGGGAAAGACTTTCACAGAGGAAGGCCAGTCACTGGGGAACACATCAAAGAGGTGAGCGAGTAAGTGGGACACCCATAATAGAAAGCCAGTGACTGGCGCACCCATAGCAGAGAAAAGTCAATCAATGAGGCACCCCCACAGAGGAAGTCTAGTCACTTAGACACTCATCACAGAAGACAGCTAGTTACTGTGACAACTATAACAGAGGAGGGTCAGTCACTGAGAAAACCATCACAGAGGAAGTCCAATCACTAGACCACCCATCACTGAGGGGGGCAATCACTGGGACACTAATCATAAAGGAGGACCTACAACCGTTTCATTAATTATAGAGAAGACCATTTACTGTGATACTCATCAAAGAAAAGAACTAGTTACTAGGGAACTTATTATGTATGAGGCTCAGTTACTGGGGCAGCAAAAATTGAGAAGACCTAGTCACTGGGGTGTACAAAATGGCAGAGGGCAGGTCTCCGTGACACCCATTATCAAGGACATCCAGTCACTGAGGCAGTGATCACAGAGGAAAGTTAATAATTGGGACACCCATTACAGAGGCAGATACGCCACTGAGGTACCCATCCCAGAAGAGGGCCAGTCACTAGGGCGTGAATTACAGAGGAATGCCTGTCAGTGGAACACCTATCACAGAGTGGGGCCAGTCAATGAGGCACCAAACACTGAAGATAAACAGTCAATGAGGTCCCATCACACAGCAGAGGAAATCAACGGGAAAGTATTCACAGAGGAGGGCCAGTCACTGGGGAACATACCACAGAGGTGGGGCACTAACTGGAATATCCATAATAGAAGGCCAAGCCCTGGAGCACCCAAAATAGAGAAGAGTCAGTCACAGGGGTAACACTGTTTACAGAGGAGGGCAGTCAATCTTGCAGCCATCACTGAAAAGGGCCAGTCACTGGAATGCCAATCACAAAGGAGAAATTATCACTGGGGCCCAGTTCATGTAAGAGAGTCAATTACTGGGACACATCACAGAGGAGGACTAGTAACAAGGACATGCATTATGGAGGAAGATGAGCCACTGGTGCACCACTCATACAGGAGGCTCAATCAGTGGGGCACTAATGTTGGAGGAGTGCAAATTACTAGACTAATCATTGGAGCAGCTATCACAGGGCAAAGCTAGTCACTGGGGCATCCATCACAGAGGAAGGATCATTCATTCAGACATTTCTCACAGAGAAAGAGTCAGACACTTGGCCACCCATCACAGACAAGGATCAATCACAGAGGTATTCCATTATATAGAAGACCAAATCACTGGGAAATCTATCACACAGGAGAGTTATTCATTGAGACACCCATGACAGAGGAGAGTCAGTCACTATGTCACACATCACAAAGGAAGACTAGATACTGGGGCACTCAATTTTGAGGAATACCAGTTACTGGGGTACCAATCACAGAGGAGAACCAATCAATGTGTCTCCTTTTATGGAGGAGGACCAGGTATTGTACATCCAGAACAAAGAAGGATCAGTCACTGGGGCACCCATTATGGATAAGTCCTAGTTACTAGGTCAAACATCACAGAATAGGACTTGTCAATGGGTACCCTTCACAAAGGATGACCCGTCATTGGGGCGTCATCACAGAGAAGGCCCACTTACACGGACACCCAACATGGAAGAGGCCAAATCACTGTGACACCCATCACAGAGGAGAGCTAGTAACATGGGCTTCCATCATATATGAAGTCAAGTCACTGGGACGCCAGTCACAAAGTAAGCACATTCACTGGGGCCCACATTTTTTAGGAGGTCCAATAATAGGAACATCAAAGATAAAGGGGGGTGGTCATTAGCGTACCTCTGACAGAGGAGGAATAGTCATTGGAGAATTCATTACAAAAGAAA
>NW_006988949.1:0-377 GCF_000164805.1 Carlito syrichta
AAGTCTATAATTTTATTTTTCTTTATGGTTGCATAATATTCCATCATGCATATGTACCACTTTTTTAAAAAATCCAGTCCACTTTCGATGGGCAGCCTGGTTGGTTCCATGTTTTGTTATTGTGAATAATGCTACAATAAACATGCGTGTGCAGGTATTTTTTATATTGAGTTCCTCCGGGTATATTCCCAGAAGAGGAATTGCTGGGTTAAATAGAAGGTCGCCTTTTAGATCTTTCAAAAATTGCCACACTGTTTTCCACATAGGTTGTACTAATTTACACTCCCCCAACAGTATAGAAGTGTTCCTGCCAGCTCGGTGGCTCAGACTGTAATCCCGTGCCTTTGGGACGCTGAGGTGAGTGGATTGCCTGAGCC
>NW_006988950.1:0-363 GCF_000164805.1 Carlito syrichta
ACAAATCATGACCAGACTCTTAAACAGGCATATTAAAAGATAAATCCAAATTTACCTACTCCAAAGAGGCATATCCAGTCTATCCTCTGCTTTTTCCTGTTTAAATCAAATCAAAGAGTAGCAACTTTATTTATTAAATTGGTTCATCAAAAAAATCTCTCTTATAACTGAGAATTCATTTTTATATTTGGCCCTCTCTTCTTTTTCCCCTTCCATTTACCTGAGAAGGGTATTCTTATTTCTCTTGCTGTGAATTAATTAATTAAATTCAAGATTATTGTTTTCATGTAGTAACACCAGTGCTGCTTACACCAAATGATTCTAATAAAAAAATTCATGGTAAAATCAAAGATTTTAAATGTA
>NW_006988951.1:0-527 GCF_000164805.1 Carlito syrichta
AGCAGGCTAGCTAGTTAAGTCACATACTTTAGTCAGCTGATTAGACAGCTGGCTACCTAGGTAGCTAGATAGTTAAGTCAGCTGTCTAATTCACTGGTTAGCTAGTTAAGTCACCTAGGTAATTCAGCTGGCTAGACAGCTGGCTCGCTAGGTAGCTTGCTAATTAAGTCAGCTGACTAGACAGCCGGCTAGTTAGTTAAGTCACCTAATTGAGTCAGCTGGCTAGCCAGCTGGCTAGATATATAATAAGCTAGTTAATTAACCTGACTAGAAAGCTGGCCAGTTATTTAAGTCAGCTAGTTAAGTCAGCCAGCTCTCCAGCTGTCTAGCTAGATATCGAGCTACTTAAGTCAGCTGGCTAGCCAGCTGGCATGTTAATTAAGTCAACTAGGTAATCAGCTGGCTAGCCAGATAGCTAGCTAGGTAGAGAGCTAATTAAGACAGCTGGGTAACGAGCTGGCTAACTAGTTAATTCAGCTAGTTGAGTCAACTGGCTAACCAGCTGGCTAGCAGGTTAAGTCAACTAG
>NW_006988952.1:0-635 GCF_000164805.1 Carlito syrichta
CACAGTGGAAAGACAGTCACTGGAACACTAGTCACAGAGGAGGGCTAGTCACTCTGGCACTCATCAAAGAAAAGGGCCAATACCTGGGCCAAAGTCACAGAAGAAGTCTAGTTGTTTAGACATTAATTACAGAGGAGTGCAAGTGAGTTGGGGCATCAATTATAGAGGAGAGCTAGTCGCTGGGACACCCATCACAGAGGTGGAAAAGTCACTGGTGCAACTATCACAGATGAGGGCCAGTTACAGAGGCACTCATCTCAGAAGAAATCCACTCACAGATCACTTATCAGGAGGAGACACAGTCACTGGGGCACCCATCACAGTGGAGGGTGGCTCACAGAGGAGACCCAGTCTTTGAGGCACCAATCGCAAAATAAATTCAGTAGCTGAGGCACCAATTACAAAAAAGTTCCAGTCACTGGGACACTCTTTATTAAGAGAGCCAATTGTTGGGACACTGATCATGAAGTACGTCCACTCACTGTGAACCAAACACAGAGGAGGTGGAGTCAATGGGAAACACATCACTGAGGGGATCTAGTAACTGTTGCACTGATGAAAGAGAAAGCCTTGATATTGGACAACTCACCATAGTGGAGGTATAGTCTCTGGGGTACCAATAGCAGAGGAGGTTA